>NW_027017344.1:0-130912 GCF_036013445.1 Caloenas nicobarica
GACAGGGCCCGACAGAGCCCGACAGAGCCCGACAGGGCCCAGTAGAGCCCAGTAGAGCCCGACAGAGCCCAGTAGAGCCCGACAGAGCCCGACAGAGCCCTACAGAGCCCGACAGGGCCCGACAGGGCCCGACAGAGCCCGACAGGGCCCGACAGAGCCCGACAGAGCCCGACAGAGCCCGACAGGGCCCGACAGAGCCTGACAGAGCCCGACAGGGCCCAGTAGAGCCCGACAGAGCCCGACAGAGCCCGACAGAGCCCGACAGGGCCCGACAGGGCACGACAGAGCCCGACAGGGCCCGACAGAGCCCGACAGGGTCCGACAGGGCCCGACAGGGCCCAGAAGAGCCCGATAGAGCCCGACAGAGCCCGACAGAGCCCGACAGGGCCCGACAGAGCCCGACAGAGCCCGACAGGGCCCGACAGGGCCCGACAGGGCCCGACAGAGCCCGACAGAGAACGACAGGGCCCAGTAGAGCCCGACAGAGCCCGACAGGGCCCAGTAGAGCCCGACAGAGCCCGACAGAGCCCGACAGAGCCCGACAGAGCCCGAGAGAGCCCAGTAGAGCCCGACAGAGCCCGACAGGGCCCGACAGGGCCCGACAGGGCCCAGTAGAGCCCGACAGAGCCCGACAGAGCCCAGTAGAGCCCAGTAGAGCCCGACAGAGCCCGACAGAGCCCGACAGAGCCCGACAGGGCCCGACAGGGCCCGACAGAGCCCGACAGGGCCCGACAGGGCCCAGTAGAGCCCGAAAGAGCCCGACAGAGCCCAGTAGAGCCCAGTAGAGCCCGACAGGGCCCGACAGAGCCTGACAGAGCCCGACAGGGCCCGACAGGGCCCGACAGAGCCCGACAGAGCCCGACAGGGCCCAGGAGAGCCCGACAGAGCCCGACAGAGCCCGACAGAGCCCGACAGGGCCCGACAGGGCCCGACAGAGCCCGACAGAGCCCGACAGGGCCCGACAGAGCCCGACAGGGCCCGACAGGGCCCAGTAGAGCCCGATAGAGCCCGACAGAGCCCGACAGAGCCCGACAGGGCCCGACAGGGCCCGACAGAGCCCGACAGGGCCCGACAGGGCCCAGGAGAGCCCGACAGAGCCCGACAGAGCCCGACAGAGCCCGACAGGGCCCGACAGGGCCCGACAGAGCCCGACAGAGCCCGACAGGGCCCGACAGAGCCCGACAGGGCCCGACAGGGCCCAGTAGAGCCCGATAGAGCCCGACAGAGCCCGACAGAGCCCGACAGGGCCCGACAGGGCCCGACAGAGCCCGACAGGGCCCGACAGGGCCCGACAGAGCCCGACAGGGCCCGATAGAGCCCGACAGGGCCCGACAGAGCCCGACAGAGCCCGACAGGGCACGACAGAGCCCGACAGGGCACGACAGGGCCCGACAGAGCCCGACAGAGCCCGACAGAGCCCGACAGAGCCCGACAGGGCCCGACAGGGCCCAGTAGAGCCCGACAGAGCCCAGTAGAGCCCAGTAGAGCCCGACAGAGCCCGACAGAGCCCGACAGAGCCCGACAGGGCCCGACAGGGCCCAGTAGAGCCCGACAGAGCCCGACAGAGCCCGACAGAGCCCGATAGGGCCCAGTAGAGCCCGACAGAGCCCGACAGAGCCCGACAGAGCCCGACAGGGCCCGACAGAGCCCGACAGGGCCCGACAGAGCCCGACAGAGCCCGACAGGGCCCCACAGAGCCCGACAGAGCCCGACAGGGCCCGACAGAGCCCGACAGAGCCCGACAGAGCTCGACAGGGCCCCACAGAGCCCGACAGAGCCCGACAGAGCCCAGTAGAGCCCGACAGAGCCCGACAGAGCCCGACAGGGCCCGACAGAGCCCGACAGAGCCCAGTAGAGCCCGACAGAGCCCGTCAGGGCCCGACAGGGCCCGACAGGGCCCAGTAGAGCCCGACAGAGCCCGACAGAGCCCAGTAGAGCCCAGTAGAGCCCGACAGAGCCCGACAGAGCCCGACAGAGCCCGACAGGGCCCGACAGAGCCCGACAGAACCCGACAGGGCCCGACAGGGCCCGACAGAGCCCGACAGGGCCCGACAGGGCCCAGTAGAGCCCGACAGAGCCCGACAGAGCCCGACAGGGCCCGACAGGGCCCGACAGAGCCCGACAGGGCCCGACAGGGCCCGACAGAGCCCAGTAGAGCCCGACAGAGCCCGACAGGGCCCGACAGGGCCCGACAGAGCCCGACAGGGCCCGACAGGGCCCGACAGAGCCCAGTAGAGCCCGACAGAGCCCGACAGAGCCCGACAGAACCCGACAGAGCCCAGTAGAGCCCAGTAGAGCCCGACAGAGCCCGACACAGCCCAACAGAGCCCGACAGAGCCCGACAGGGCCCGACAGAGCCCGACAGAGCCCGACAGGGCCCGACAGGGCCCAGTAGAGCCCGACAGAGCCCGACAGGGCCCGACAGAGCCCGACAGGGCCCGACAGAGCCCGACAGAGCCCGACAGGGCCCAGTAGAGCCCGACAGAGCCCGACAGAGCCCGACAGAGCCCGACAGGGCCCAGTAGAGCCCGACAGAGCCCGACAGGGCCCGACAGAGCCCGACAGAGCCCGACAGGGCCCAGTAGAGCCCAGTAGAGCCCGACAGAGCCCTTTAGAGCCCGACAGAGCCCGACAGAGCCCTACAGAGCCCGACAGGGCCCGACAGGGCCCGACAGAGCCCGACAGGGCCCGACAGAGCCCGACAGAGCCCGACAGAGCCCGACAGGGCCCGACAGAGCCTGACAGAGCCCGACAGGGCCCAGTAGAGCCCGACAGAGCGCGACAGAGCCCGACAGAGCCCGACAGGGCCCGACAGGGCACGACAGAGCCCGACAGGGCCCGACAGAGCCCAGTAGAGCCCAGTAGAGCCCGACAGAGCCCGACAGAGCCCGACAGAGCCCGACAGGGCCCGACAGGGCCCGACAGAGCCCGACAGGGCCCGACAGGGCCCAGTAGAGCCCGAAAGAGCCCGACAGAGCCCAGTAGAGCCCAGTAGAGCCCGACAGGGCCCGACAGAGCCTGACAGAGCCCGACAGGGCCCGACAGGGCCCGACAGAGCCCGACAGAGCCCGACAGGGCCCAGGAGAGCCCGACAGAGCCCGACAGAGCCCGACAGAGCCCGACAGGGCCCGACAGGGCCCGACAGAGCCCGACAGAGCCCGACAGGGCCCGACAGAGCCCGACAGGGCCCGACAGGGCCCAGTAGAGCCCGATAGAGCCCGACAGAGCCCGACAGAGCCCGACAGGGCCCGACAGGGCCCGACAGAGCCCGACAGGGCCCGACAGGGCCCAGGAGAGCCCGACAGAGCCCGACAGAGCCCGACAGAGCCCGACAGGGCCCGACAGGGCCCGACAGAGCCCGACAGGGCCCGACAGGGCCCAGTAGAGCCCGATAGAGCCCGACAGAGCCCGACAGAGCCCGACAGGGCCCGACAGGGCCCGACAGAGCCCGACAGGGCCCGACAGGGCCCGACAGAGCCCGACAGGGCCCGATAGAGCCCGACAGGGCCCGACAGAGCCCGACAGAGCCCGACAGGGCACGACAGAGCCCGACAGGGCACGACAGGGCCCGACAGAGCCCGACAGAGCCCGACAGAGCCCGACAGAGCCCGACAGGGCCCGACAGGGCCCAGTAGAGCCCGACAGAGCCCAGTAGAGCCCAGTAGAGCCCGACAGAGCCCGACAGAGCCCGACAGAGCCCGACAGGGCCCGACAGGGCCCAGTAGAGCCCGACAGAGCCCGACAGAGCCCGACAGAGCCCGACAGGGCCCAGTAGAGCCCGACAGAGCCCGACAGAGCCCGACAGAGCCCGACAGGGCCCGACAGAGCCCGACAGGGCCCGACAGAGCCCGACAGAGCACGACAGGGCCCCACAGAGCCCGACAGAGCCCGACAGGGCCCGACAGAGCCCGACAGAGCCCGACAGAGCTCGACAGGGCCCCACAGAGCCCGACAGAGCCCGACAGAGCCCAGTAGAGCCCGACAGAGCCCGACAGAGCCCGACAGGGCCCGACAGAGCCCGACAGAGCCCAGTAGAGCCCGACAGAGCCCGTCAGGGCCCGACAGGGCCCGACAGGGCCCAGTAGAGCCCGACAGAGCCCGACAGAGCCCAGTAGAGCCCAGTAGAGCCCGACAGAGCCCGACAGAGCCCGACAGAGCCCGACAGGGCCCGACAGAGCCCGACAGAACCCGACAGGGCCCGACAGGGCCCGACAGAGCCCGACAGGGCCCGACAGGGCCCAGTAGAGCCCGACAGAGCCCGACAGAGCCCGACAGGGCCCGACAGGGCCCGACAGAGCCCGACAGAGCCCGACAGGGCCCGACAGAGCCCAGTAGAGCCCGACAGAGCCCGACAGGGCCCGACAGGGCCCGACAGAGCCCGACAGGGCACGACAGGGCCCGACAGAGCCCAGTAGAGCCCGACAGAGCCCGACAGAGCCCGACAGAACCCGACAGAGCCCAGTAGAGCCCAGTAGAGCCCGACAGAGCCCGACACAGCCCAACAGAGCCCGACAGAGCCCGACAGGGCCCGACAGAGCCCGACAGAGCCCGACAGGGCCCGACAGGGCCCAGTAGAGCCCGACAGAGCCCGACAGGGCCCGACAGAGCCCGACAGGGCCCGACAGAGCCCGACAGAGCCCGACAGGGCCCAGTAGAGCCCGACAGAGCCCGACAGAGCCCGACAGAGCCCGACAGGGCCCAGTAGAGCCCGACAGAGCCCGACAGGGCCCGACAGAGCCCGACAGAGCCCGACAGGGCCCAGTAGAGCCCAGTAGAGCCCGACAGAGCCCAGTAGAGCCCGACAGAGCCCGACAGAGCCCTACAGAGCCCGACAGGGCCCGACAGGGCCCGACAGAGCCCGACAGGGCCCGACAGAGCCCGACAGAGCCCGACAGAGCCCGACAGGGCCCGACAGAGCCTGACAGAGCCCGACAGGGCCCAGTAGAGCCCGACAGAGCCCGACAGAGCCCGACAGAGCCCGACAGGGCCCGACAGGGCACGACAGAGCCCGACAGGGCCCGACAGAGCCCGACAGGGTCCGACAGGGCCCGACAGGGCCCAGAAGAGCCCGATAGAGCCCGACAGAGCCCGACAGAGCCCGACAGGGCCCGACAGAGCCCGACAGAGCCCGACAGGGCCCGACAGGGCCCGACAGGGCCCGACAGAGCCCGACAGAGAACGACAGGGCCCAGTAGAGCCCGACAGAGCCCGACAGGGCCCAGTAGAGCCCGACAGAGCCCGACAGAGCCCGACAGAGCCCGACAGAGCCCGAGAGAGCCCAGTAGAGCCCGACAGAGCCCGACAGGGCCCGACAGGGCCCGACAGGGCCCAGTAGAGCCCGACAGAGCCCGACAGAGCCCAGTAGAGCCCAGTAGAGCCCGACAGAGCCCGACAGAGCCCGACAGAGCCCGACAGGGCCCGACAGGGCCCGACAGAGCCCGACAGGGCCCGACAGGGCCCAGTAGAGCCCGAAAGAGCCCGACAGAGCCCAGTAGAGCCCAGTAGAGCCCGACAGGGCCCGACAGAGCCTGACAGAGCCCGACAGGGCCCGACAGGGCCCGACAGAGCCCGACAGAGCCCGACAGGGCCCAGGAGAGCCCGACAGAGCCCGACAGAGCCCGACAGAGCCCGACAGGGCCCGACAGGGCCCGACAGAGCCCGACAGAGCCCGACAGGGCCCGACAGAGCCCGACAGGGCCCGACAGGGCCCAGTAGAGCCCGATAGAGCCCGACAGAGCCCGACAGAGCCCGACAGGGCCCGACAGGGCCCGACAGAGCCCGACAGGGCCCGACAGGGCCCAGGAGAGCCCGACAGAGCCCGACAGAGCCCGACAGAGCCCGACAGGGCCCGACAGGGCCCGACAGAGCCCGACAGAGCCCGACAGGGCCCGACAGAGCCCGACAGGGCCCGACAGGGCCCAGTAGAGCCCGATAGAGCCCGACAGAGCCCGACAGAGCCCGACAGGGCCCGACAGGGCCCGACAGAGCCCGACAGGGCCCGACAGGGCCCGACAGAGCCCGACAGGGCCCGATAGAGCCCGACAGGGCCCGACAGAGCCCGACAGAGCCCGACAGGGCACGACAGAGCCCGACAGGGCACGACAGGGCCCGACAGAGCCCGACAGAGCCCGACAGAGCCCGACAGAGCCCGACAGGGCCCGACAGGGCCCAGTAGAGCCCGACAGAGCCCAGTAGAGCCCAGTAGAGCCCGACAGAGCCCGACAGAGCCCGACAGAGCCCGACAGGGCCCGACAGGGCCCAGTAGAGCCCGACAGAGCCCGACAGAGCCCGACAGAGCCCGATAGGGCCCAGTAGAGCCCGACAGAGCCCGACAGAGCCCGACAGAGCCCGACAGGGCCCGACAGAGCCCGACAGGGCCCGACAGAGCCCGACAGAGCCCGACAGGGCCCCACAGAGCCCGACAGAGCCCGACAGGGCCCGACAGAGCCCGACAGAGCCCGACAGAGCTCGACAGGGCCCCACAGAGCCCGACAGAGCCCGACAGAGCCCAGTAGAGCCCGACAGAGCCCGACAGAGCCCGACAGGGCCCGACAGAGCCCGACAGAGCCCAGTAGAGCCCGACAGAGCCCGTCAGGGCCCGACAGGGCCCGACAGGGCCCAGTAGAGCCCGACAGAGCCCGACAGAGCCCAGTAGAGCCCAGTAGAGCCCGACAGAGCCCGACAGAGCCCGACAGAGCCCGACAGGGCCCGACAGAGCCCGACAGAACCCGACAGGGCCCGACAGGGCCCGACAGAGCCCGACAGGGCCCGACAGGGCCCAGTAGAGCCCGACAGAGCCCGACAGAGCCCGACAGGGCCCGACAGGGCCCGACAGAGCCCGACAGGGCCCGACAGGGCCCGACAGAGCCCAGTAGAGCCCGACAGAGCCCGACAGGGCCCGACAGGGCCCGACAGAGCCCGACAGGGCCCGACAGGGCCCGACAGAGCCCAGTAGAGCCCGACAGAGCCCGACAGAGCCCGACAGAACCCGACAGAGCCCAGTAGAGCCCAGTAGAGCCCGACAGAGCCCGACACAGCCCAACAGAGCCCGACAGAGCCCGACAGGGCCCGACAGAGCCCGACAGAGCCCGACAGGGCCCGACAGGGCCCAGTAGAGCCCGACAGAGCCCGACAGGGCCCGACAGAGCCCGACAGGGCCCGACAGAGCCCGACAGAGCCCGACAGGGCCCAGTAGAGCCCGACAGAGCCCGACAGAGCCCGACAGAGCCCGACAGGGCCCAGTAGAGCCCGACAGAGCCCGACAGGGCCCGACAGAGCCCGACAGAGCCCGACAGGGCCCAGTAGAGCCCAGTAGAGCCCGACAGAGCCCTTTAGAGCCCGACAGAGCCCGACAGAGCCCTACAGAGCCCGACAGGGCCCGACAGGGCCCGACAGAGCCCGACAGGGCCCGACAGAGCCCGACAGAGCCCGACAGAGCCCGACAGGGCCCGACAGAGCCTGACAGAGCCCGACAGGGCCCAGTAGAGCCCGACAGAGCCCGACAGAGCCCGACAGAGCCCGACAGAGCCCGACAGGGCACGACAGAGCCCGACAGGGCCCGACAGAGCCCGACAGGGTCCGACAGGGCCCGACAGGGCCCAGAAGAGCCCGATAGAGCCCGACAGAGCCCGACAGAGCCCGACAGGGCCCGACAGAGCCCGACAGAGCCCGACAGGGCCCGACAGGGCCCGACAGGGCCCGACAGAGCCCGACAGAGAACGACAGGGCCCAGTAGAGCCCGACAGAGCCCGACAGGGCCCAGTAGAGCCCGACAGAGCCCGACAGAGCCCGACAGAGCCCGACAGAGCCCGAGAGAGCCCAGTAGAGCCCGACAGAGCCCGACAGAGCCCGACAGAGCCCGACACGGCCCGACAGGGCCCGACAGAGCCCGACAGAGCCCGACAGGGCCCAGTAGAGCCCGAGAGAGCCCGACAGAGCCCGACAGAGCCCAGTAGAGCCCGACAGAGCCCGACAGAGCCCGACAGGGCCCGACAGGGCCCGACAGAGCCCGACAGAGCTCGACAGGGCCCGACAGGGCCCGACAGAGCCCAGTAGAGCCCGACAGAGCCCGACAGAGCCCGACAGAGCCCGACAGGGCCCGACAGGGCCCGACAGGGCCCAGTAGAGCCCGACAGAGCCCGACAGAGCCCGACAGAGCCCGACAGGGCCCGACAGAGCCCGACAGAGCCCGACAGGGCCCGACAGGGCCCGACAGAGCCCGACAGGGCCCGACAGGGCACGACAGAGCCCGACAGAGCCCGAGAGGGCACGACAGAGCCCGACAGAGCCCGACAGAGCCCGACAGAACCCGACAGAGCCCGACAGAGCCCGACAGAGCCCAGTAGAGCCTGACAGAGCCCGACAGAGCCCGACAGGGCCCGACAGGGCCCAGTAGAGCCCGACAGAGCCCAACAGAGCCCGACAGAGCCCAGTAGAGCCCAGTAGAGCCCGACAGAGCCCGACACAGCCCAACAGAGCCCGACAGAGCCCGACAGGGCCCGACAGAGCCCGACAGGGCCCGACAGAACCCGACAGAGCCCGACAGGGCCCGACAGGGCCCAGTAGAGCCCGACAGAGCCCGACAGGGCCCGACAGAGCCCGACAGGGCCCGACAGAGCCCGACAGAGCCCGACAGGGCCCAGTAGAGCCCGACAGAGCCCGACAGAGCCCGACAGAGCCCGACAGGGCGCAGTAGAGCCCGACAGAGCCCGACAGGGCCCGACAGAGCCCGACAGAGCCCGACAGGGCCCAGTAGAGCCCAGTAGAGCCCGACAGAGCCCAGTAGAGCCCGACAGAGCCCGACAGAGCCCTACAGAGCCCGACAGGGCCCGACAGGGCCCGACAGAGCCCGACAGGGCCCGACAGAGCCCGACAGAGCCCGACAGAGCCCGACAGGACCCGACAGAGCCTGACAGAGCCCGACAGGGCCCAGTAGAGCCCGACAGAGCCCGACAGAGCCCGACAGAGCCCGACAGGGCCCGACAGGGCACGACAGAGCCCGACAGGGCCCGACAGAGCCCGACAGGGTCCGACAGGGCCCGACAGGGCCCAGAAGAGCCCGATAGAGCCCGACAGAGCCCGACAGAGCCCGACAGGGCCCGACAGAGCCCGACAGAGCCCGACAGGGCCCGACAGGGCCCGACAGGGCCCAACAGAGCCCGACAGAGAACGACAGGGCCCAGTAGAGCCCGACAGGGCCCGACAGAGCCCGACAGGGCACGACAGGGCACGACAGAGCCCGACAGAGCCCGACAGGGCCCGACAGAGCCCGACAGAGCCCGACAGAGCCCGACAGAGCCCGACAGGGCCCGACAGGGCCCAGTAGAGGCCGACAGAGCCCAGTAGAGCCCAGTAGAGCCCGACAGAGCCCGACAGAGCCCGACAGAGCCCGACAGGGCCCGACAGGGCCCGACAGGGCCCAGTAGAGCCCGACAGATCCCGACAGGGCCCGACAGAGCCCGACAGAGCCCGACAGGGCCCGACAGAGCCCGACAGAGCCCGACAGGGCCCAGTAGAGCCCGACAGAGCCCGACAGAGCCCGACAGAGCCCGACAGAGCCCGAGAGAGCCCAGTAGAGCCCGACAGAGCCCGACAGAGCCCGACAGAGCCCGACAGGGCCCGACAGGGCCCGACAGAGCCCGACAGAGCCCGACAGGGCCCAGTAGAGCCCGACAGAGCCCGACAGAGCCCGACAGAGCCCGACAGAGCCCAGTAGAGCCCGACAGAGCCCGACAGAGCCCGACAGGGCCCGACAGGGCCCGACAGAGCCCGACAGAGCTCGACAGGGCCCGACAGGGCCCGACAGAGCCCAGTAGAGCCCGACAGAGCCCGACAGAGCCCGACAGAGCCCGACAGGGCCCGACAGGGCCCGACAGGGCCCAGTAGAGCCCGACAGAGCCCGACAGAGCCCGACAGAGCCCGACAGGGCCCGACAGGGCCCAGAAGAGCCCGTCAGAGCCCGACAGAGACCGACAGAGCCCGACACGGCCCGACAGGGCCCGACAGAGCCCGACAGGGCCCGACAGGGCCCGACATAGCCCGACAGAGCCCGACAGGGCCCAGTAGAGCCCGACAGAGCCCGACAGAGCCCAGTAGAGCCCAGTAGAGCCCGACAGAGCCTGACAGAGCCCGACAGAGCCCGACAGAACCCGACAGAGCCCGACAGAGACCAGTTGAGCCCGACAGAGCCCGACAGAGCCCGACAGAGCCCGACAGGGCCCGACAGGGCCCAGTAGAGCCCGACAGAGCCCGACAGGGCCCGACAGAGCCCAGTAGAGCCCGACAGAGCCCGACAGAGCCCGACAGAGCCCGACAGGGCCCAGTAGAGCCCGACAGAGCCCGACAGGGCCCGACAGAGCCCGACAGAGCCCGACAGGGCCCAGTAGAGCCCAGTAGAGCCCGACAGAGCCCAGTAGAGCCCGACAGAGCCCGACAGAGCCCTACAGGGCCCGACAGGGCCCGACAGGGCCCGACAGAGCCCGACAGGGCCCGACAGAGCCCGACAGAGCCCGACAGAGCCCGACAGGGCCCGACAGAGCCTGACAGAGCCCGACAGGGCCCAGTAGAGCCCGACAGAGCCCGACAGAGCCCGACAGAGCCCGACAGAGCCCAGTAGAGCCCGACAGAGCCCGACAGAGCCCGACAGAGCCCGACAGGGCCCGACAGAGCCCAGTAGAGCCCGACAGGGCCCGACAGAGCCCGACAGAGCCCGACAGGGCCCGACAGGGCCCAGTAGAGCCCGACAGAGCCCGACAGGGCCCGACAGGGCCCAGTAGAGCCCGACAGAGCCCGACAGAGCCCGACAGAACCCGTCAGAGCCCGACAGGGCCCGACAGGGCCCAGTAGAGCCCGACAGGGCCCGACAGAGCCCGACAGAGCCCGACAGAGCCCGACAGGGCCCGACAGGGCCCAGTAGAGCCCGACAGAGCCCGACAGAGCCCGACAGAACCCGTCAGAGCCCGACAGAGCCCGACAGAGTCCGACAGGTCCCAGTAGAGCCCGACAGAGCCCGACAGAGCCCGACAGAGCCCGACAGGGCCCGACAGAGCCCGACAGAGCCCGACAGAGCCCGACAGGGCCCAGTAGAGCCCGACAGAGCCGAGAGGGCCCGACAGAGCACGACAGAGCCCGACAGAGCCCGACAGAGCCCGACAGAGCCCGACAGGGCCCAGTAGAGCCCGACAGAGCCCGACAGAGCCCGACAGAACCCGACAGGGCCCAGTAGAGCCCGACAGAGCCCGACAGAGCCCGACAGGGCCCGACAGAGTCCGACAGAGCCCGACAGAGCCCGACAGCGCCCGACAGGGCCCAGTAGAGCCCGACAGAGCCCGACAGAGCCCGACAGAGCCCGACAGGGCCCGACAGAGCCCGACAGAGCCCGACAGAGCCCGACAGAGCCCGACAGGGCCCAGTAGAGCTCGACAGAGCCCGACAGGGCCCGACAGAGCCCGACAGAGCCCGACAGAGCCCGACAGGGCCCAGTAGAGCCCGACAGGGCCCGACAGAGCCCGACAGAGCCCGACAGAGCCCGACAGGGCCCGACAGAGCCCGAGAGAGCCCGACAGGGCCCGACAGGGCCCGACAGAGCCCGACAGGGCCCGACAGAGCCCGACAGAGCCCGACAGAGCCCGACAGGGCCCGACAGAGCCCGACAGAGCCCGACAGGGCCCAGTAGAGCCCGACAGAGCCCGACAGAGCCCGACAGAGCCCGACAGAGCCCAGTAGAGCCCGACAGAGCCCGACAGAGCCCGACAGAGCCCGACAGAGCCCGACAGGGCCCGACAGAGCCCGACAGAGCCCGACAGGGCCTGACAGAGCCCGACAGGGCCCAGTAGAGCCCGACAGAGCCCGACAGAGCCCGACAGAGCCCGACAGAGCACAGTAGAGCCCGACAGAGCCCGACAGAGCCCGACAGAGCCCAGTAGAGCCCGACAGAGCCCGACAGGGCCCGACAGGGCCCGACAGGGCCCAGTAGAGCCCGACAGAGCCCGACAGAGCCCAGTAGAGCCCAGTAGAGCGCGACAGAGCCCGACAGAGCCCGAGAGAACCCGACAGGGCCCGACAGGGCCCGACAGGGCCCGACAGAGCCCGACAGGGCCCGACAGGGCCCAGTAGAGCCCGAAAGAGCCCGACAGAGCCCAGTAGAGCCCAGTAGAGCCCGACAGGGCCCGACAGGGCCCGACAGGGCCCAGTAGAGCCCGACAGAGCCTGACAGAGCCTGACAGAGCCCGACAGAGCCCGACAGGGCCCGACAGAGCCCGACAGAGCCCGACAGGGCCCAGTAGAGCCCGACAGAGCCCGACAGAGCCCGACAGAGCCCGACAGAGCCCGACAGGGCCCAGTAGAGTCCGACAGAGCCCGACAGAGCCCGACAGAGCCCGACAGGGCCCGACAGGGCCCGACAGAGCCCGACAGAGCCCGACAGGGCCCGACAAGGCCCGACAGGGCCCAGTAGAGCCCGATAGAGCCCGACAGAGCCCGACAGAGCCCGACAGGGCGTGACAGAGCCCGACAGAGCCCGACAGAGCCCGACAGGGCCCGACAGGGCCCGACAGAGCCCGACAGGGCCCGATAGAGCCCGACAGGGCCCGACAGAGCCCGACAGAGCCCGACAGGGCACGACAGAGCCCGACAGAGCCCGACAGGGCCCGACAGAGCCCGACAGAGCCCGACAGAGCCCGACAGGGCCCGACAGGGCCCAGTAGAGTCCGACAGAGCCCAGTAGAGCCCAGTAGAGCCCGACAGAGCCCGACAGAGCCCGACAGGGCCCGACAGGGCCCGACAGGGCCCAGTAGAGCCCGACAGAGCCCGACAGGGCCCGACAGAGCCCGACAGAGCCCGACAGGGCCCGACAGAGCCCGACAGAGCCCGACAGGGCCCAGTAGAGCCCGACAGAGCCCGACAGAGCCCGACAGAGCCCGACAGAGCCCGACAGGGCCCGACAGAGCCCGACAGGGCCCGACAGGGCCCGACAGAGCCCGACAGGGCCCGACAGGGCCCGACAGAGCCCGACAGGGCCCGACAGAGCCCGACAGAGCCCGACAGAGCCCGACAGGGCCCCACAGAGCCCGACAGAGCCCGACAGGGCCCAGTAGAGCCCGACAGAGCCCGACAGAGCCCGACAGAGCCCAGTAGAGCCTGACAGAGCCCGACAGAGCCCGACAGGGCCCGACAGGGCCCGACAGAGCCCGACAGAGCCCGACAGGGCCCAGTAGAGCCCGACAGAGCCCGACAGAGCCCGACAGAGCCCGACAGAGCCCAGTAGAGCCCGACAGAGCCCGACAGAGCCCGACAGGGCCCGACAGGGCCCGACAGAGCCCGACAGAGCCCGACAGGGCCCGACAGGGCCCGACAGAGCCCAGTAGAGCCCGACAGAGCCCGACAGAGCCCGACAGGGCCCGACAGGGCCCGACAGGGCCCAGTAGAGCCCGACAGAGCCCGACAGAGCCCGACAGAGCCCGACAGGGCCCGACAGAGCCCGACAGAGCCCGACAGGGCCCGACAGGGCCCGACAGAGCCCGACAGGGCCCGACAGAGCCCGACAGGGCCCGACAGGGCACGACAGAGCCCGACAGAGCCCGACAGGGCCCGACAGAGCCCGACAGAACCCGACAGAGCCCGACAGAGCCCAGTAGACCCCAGTAGAGCCCGACAGAGCCCGACAGAGCCCGACAGGGCCCAGTAGAGCCCGACAGAGCCCGACAGAGCCCGACAGAACCCGACAGGGCCCAGTAGAGCCCGACAGAGCCCGACAGGGCCCGACAGAGCCCGACAGAGCCCGACAGGGCCCGACAGCGCCCGACAGGGCCCAGTAGAGCCCGACAGAGCCCAACAGAGCCCGACAGAGCCCGACAGGGCCCGACAGAGCCCGACAGAGCCCGACAGAGCCCGACAGGGCCCGACAGGGCCCAGTAGATCCCGACAGAGCCCGACAGGGCCCGACAGGGCCCGACAGAGCCCGACAGAGCCCGACAGGGCCCAGTAGAGCCCGACAGAGCCCGACAGAGCCCGACAGAGCCCGACAGGGCCCGACAGAGCCCGACAGAGCCCGACAGGGCCCGACAGGGGCCGACAGAGCCCGACAGGGCCCGACAGAGCCCGACAGAGCCCGACAGAGCCCGACAGAGCCCATTAGAGCCCAGTAGAGCCCGACAGAGCCCGACAGAGCCCGACAGAGCCCTACAGAGCCCGACAGAGCCCGACAGAGCCCAGTAGAGCCCGACAGAGCCCGACAGAGCCCGACAGAGCCCGACAGAGCCCGACAGGGCCCGACAGGGCCCGACAGAGCCTGACAGAGCCCGACAGGGCCCGACAGAGCCCGACAGGGCCCAGTAGAGCCCGACAGAGCCCGACAGAGCCCGACAGAGCCCGACAGAGCCCAGTAGAGCCCGACAGAGCCCGACAGAGCCCGACAGAGCCCAGTAGAGCCCGACAGAGCCCGACAGGGCCCGACAGGGCCCGACAGGGCCCAGTAGAGCCCGACAGAGCCCGACAGAGCCCAGTAGAGCCCAGTAGAGCCCGACAGAGCCCGACAGAGCCCGACAGAGCCCGACAGGGCCCGACAGGGCCCGACAGGGCCCAGTAGAGCCCGACAGAGCCCGACAGAGCCTGACAGAGCCCGACAGGGCCCGACAGGGCCTGACAGGGCCCGACAGAGCCCGACAGGGCCCAGTAGAGCCCGACAGAGCCCGACAGAGCCTGACAGAGCCCGACAGAGCCCGACAGGGCCCGACAGAACCCGAAAGAGCCCGACAGAGCCCGACAGGGCCCGACAGGGCCCGACAGAGCCCGACAGAGCCCGACAGGGCCCGACAGAGCCCGACAGAGCCCGACAGGGCCCGACAGGGCCCGACAGGGCCCAGTAGAGCCCGACAGAGCCCGACAGAGCCCGACAGAGCCCGACAGGGCCCGACAGAGCCCGACAGAGCCCGACAGGGCCCGACAGGGCCCGACAGAGCCCGACAGGGCCCGACAGGGCACGACAGAGCCCGACAGAGCCCGACAGGGCCCAGTAGAGCCCGACAGAGCCCGACAGAGCCCGACAGGGCCCGACAGAGCCCGACAGAGCCCGACAGGGCCCAGTAGAGCCCGACAGAGCCCGACAGAGCCCGACAGAGCCCGACAGAGCCCAGTAGAGCCCGACAGAGCCCGACAGAGCCCGACAGAGCCCGACAGAGCCCGACAGGGCCCGACAGGGCCCGACAGAGCCTGACAGAGCCCGACAGGGCCCGACAGAGCCCGACAGGGCCCAGTAGAGCCCGACAGAGCCCGACAGAGCCCGACAGAGCCCGACAGAGCCCAGTAGAGCCCGACAGAGCCCGACAGAGCCCGACAGAGACCAGTAGAGCCCGACAGAGCCCGACAGGGCCCGACAGGGCCCGACAGGGCCCAGTAGAGCCCGACAGAGCCCGACAGAGCCCAGTAGAGCCCAGTAGAGCCCGACAGAGCCCGACAGAGCCCGACAGAGCCCGACAGGGCCCGACAGAGCCCGACAGAGCCCGACAGGGCCCGACAGGGCCCGACAGAGCCCGACAGAGCCCGAAAGGGCCCAGTAGAGCCCGAAAGAGCCCGACAGGGCCCAGTAGAGCCCGACAGAGCCCGACAGAGCCTGACAGAGCCCGACAGGGCCCGACAGGGCCCGACAGAGCCCGACAGAGCCCGACAGGGCCCAGTAGAGCCCGACAGAGCCCGACAGAGCCCGACAGAGCCCGACAGGGCCCGACAGGGCCCAGTAGAGCCCGATAGAGCCCGACAGAGCCCGACAGAGCCCGACAGGGCCCAACAGGGCCCGACAGAGCCCGACAGGGCCCGACAGGGCCCGACAGAGCCCGACAGGGCCCGATAGAGCCCGACAGGGCCCGAGAGAGCCCGACAGAGCCCGAAAGGGCACGACAGAGCCCGACAGAGCCCGACAGAGCCCGACAGGGCCCGACAGAGCCCGACAGAGCCCGACAGAGCCCGACAGGGCCCAGTAGAGCCCGACAGAGCCCAGTAGAGCCCAGTAGAGCCCGACAGAGCCCGACAGAGCCCGACAGGGCCCGACAGGGCCCGACAGGGCCCAGTAGAGCCCGACAGAGCCCGACAGGGCCCGACAGAGCCCGACAGAGCCCGACAGGGCCCGACAGAGCCCGACAGAGCCCGACAGGGCCCAGTAGAGCCCGACAGAGCCCGACAGAGCCCGACAGAGCCCGACAGGGCCCGATAGAGCCCGACAGAGCCCGACAGGGGCCGACAGGGCCCGACAGAGCCCGACAGGGCCCGACAGAGCCCGACAGAGCCCGACAGGGCCCCACAGAGCCCGACAGAGCCCGACAGGGCCCGACAGAGCCCGACAGGGCCCCACAGAGCCCGACAGAGCCCGACAGAGCCCAGTAGAGCCCGACAGAGCCCGACAGAGCCCGACAGGGCCCGACAGAGCCCGACAGAGCCCAGTAGAGCCCGACAGAGCCCGTCAGGGCCCGACAGGGCCCGACAGGGCCCAGTAGAGCCCGACAGAGCCCGACAGAGCCCAGTAGAGCCCAGTAGAGCCCGACAGAGCCCGACAGAGCCCGACAGAGCCCGACAGGGCCCGACAGGGCCCGACAGAGCCCGACAGGGCCCGACAGGGCCCAGTAGAGCCCGACAGAGCCCGACAGAGCCCGACAGGGCCCGACAGGGCCCGACAGAGCCCAGTAGAGCCCGACAGAGCCCGACAGAGCCCGACAGAACCCGACAGAGCCCGACAGAGCCCAGCAGAGCCCGACAGAGCCCGTCAGGGCCCGACAGGGCCCCGTAGAGCCCAACAGAGCCCGACAAAGCCCGACAGAGCCCGACAGAGCCCGACAGGGCCCGACAGAGCCCGACAGAGCCCGACAGAGCCCAGTAGAGCCCGACAGAGCCCGACAGAGCACGACAGAGCCCGACAGGGCCCGACAGGGCCCGACAGGGCCCAGTAGAGCCCGACAGAGCCCGACAGAGCCCGACAGAGCCCGACAGAGCCCGACAGGGCCCGACAGGGCCCGACAGGGCCCAGTAGAGCCCGACAGAGCCCGACAGAGCCCAGTAGAGCCCAGTAGAGCCCGACAGAGCCCGACAGAGCCCGACAGAGCCCTACAGGGCCCGACAGAGCCCGACAGAGCCCGACAGGGCCCGACAGGGCCCGACAGAGCCCGACAGAGCCCGAAAGGGCCCAGTAGAGCCCGAAAGAGCCCGACAGAGCCCAGTAGAGCCCAGTAGAGCCCGACAGGGCCCGACAGGGCCCGACAGGGCCCAGTAGAGCCCGACAGAGCCCGACAGAGCCTGAACAGAGCCCGACAGGGCCCGACAGGGCCCGACAGAGCCCGACAGAGCCCGACAGGGCCCAGTAGAGCCCGACAGAGCCCGACAGAGCCCGACAGAGCCCGACAGGGCCCGACAGGGCCCAGTAGAGCCCGATAGAGCCCGACAGAGCCCGACAGAGCCCGACAGGGCCCAACAGGGCCCGACAGAGCCCGACAGGGCCCGACAGGGCCCGACAGAGCCCGACAGGGCCCGATAGAGCCCGACAGGGCCCGACAGAGCCCGACAGAGCCCGACAGGGCACGACAGAGCCCGACAGAGCCCGACAGAGCCCGACAGGGCCCGACAGAGCCCGACAGAGCCCGACAGAGCCCGACAGGGCCCGACAGGGCCCAGTAGAGCCCGACAGAGCCCAGTAGAGCCCAGTAGAGCCCGACAGAGCCCGACAGAGCCCGACAGAGCCCGACAGGGCCCGACAGGGCCCGACAGGGCCCAGTAGAGCCCGACAGAGCCCGACAGGGCCCGACAGAGCCCGACAGAGCCCGACAGGGCCCGACAGAGCCCGACAGAGCCCGACAGGGCCCAGTAGAGCCCGACAGAGCCCGACAGAGCCCGACAGAGCCCGACAGGGCCCGACAGAGCCCGACAGAGCCCGACAGGGGCCGACAGGGCCCGACAGAGCCCGACAGGGCACGACAGAGCCCGACAGAGCCCGACAGGGCCCCACAGAGCCCGACAGAGCCCGACAGGGCCCGACAGAGCCCGACAGAGCCCGACAGAGCCCGACAGGGCCCCACAGAGCCCGACAGAGCCCAGTAGAGCCCGACAGAGCCCGACAGAGCCCGACAGGGCCCGACAGAGCCCGACAGAGCCCAGTAGAGCCCGACAGAGCCCGTCAGGGCCCGACAGGGCCCGACAGGGCCCAGTAGAGCCCGACAGAGCCCGACAGGGCCCGACAGGGCCCAGAAGAGCCCGACAGAGCCCGACAGAGCCCGACAGAACCCGACAGAGCCCGACAGAGCCCGACAGAGCCCGACAGGGCCCGACAGAGCCCGACAGAGCCCGACAGGGCCCAGTAGAGCCCGACAGAGCCCGACAGAGCCCAGTAGAGCCCAATAGAGCCCGACAGAGCCCGACAGAGCCCGACAGAGCCTGACAGAACCCGACAGAGCTCGTCAGAGACCAGTTGAGCCCGACAGAGCCCGACAGAGCCCGACAGGGCCCGACAGGGCCCGACAGGGCCCAGTAGAGCCCGACAGAGCCCGACAGAGCCCGACAGAGCCCAGTAGAGCCCGACAGAGCCCAACAGAGCCCGACAGAGCCCGACAGGGCCCGACAGAGCCTGACAGAGCCCGACAGGGCCCGACAGGGCCCGACAGAGCACGACAGGGCCCAGTAGAGCCCGACAGAGCCCGACAGAGCCCGACAGAGCCCGACAGGGCCCGACAGGGCCCAGAGGAGCCCGACAGAGCCCGACAGAGTCCAGTAGAGCCCGACAGAGCCCGACAGAGCCCGACAGAGCCCGACAGGGCCCGACAGGGCCCGACAGGGCCCAGTAGAGCCCGACAGAGCCCGACAGAGCCCGACAGAGCCCGACAGGGCCCGACAGGGCCCAGAGGAGCCCGACAGAGCCCGACAGAGCCCGACAGAGCCCGACAGAGCCCGACAGAACCCGACAGAGGCCGACAGAGCCCGACAGGGCCCGACAGGGCCCGACAGAGCCCGACAGAGCCCGACAGGGCCCAGTAGAGCCCGACAGAGCCCGACAGAGCCCAGTAGAGCCCAGTAGAGCCCGACAGAGCCCGACAGAGCCCGACAGAGCCCGACAGAACCCGACAGAGCCCGACAGAGACCAGTTGAGCCCGACAGAGCCCGACAGAGCCCGACAGAGCCCGACAGGGCCCGACAGGGCCCAGTAGAGCCCGACAGAGGCCGAGAGAGCCCGACAGAGCCCAGTAGAGCCCGACAGAGCCCGACAGAGCCCGACAGGGCCCAGTAGAGCCCGACAGAGCCCGACAGGGCCCGACAGAGCCCGACAGAGCCCGACAGGGCCCAGTAGAGCCCAGTAGAGCCCGACAGAGCCCAGTAGAGCACGACAGAGCCCGACAGAGCCCTACAGAGCCCGACAGGGCCCGACAGGGCCCGACAGAGCCCGACAGGGCCCAACAGAGCCCGACAGAGCCCGACAGAGCCCGACAGGGCCCGACAGAGCCTGACAGAGCCCGACAGGGCCCAGTAGAGCCCGACAGAGCCCGACAGAGCCCGACAGAGCCCGACAGGGCCCGACAGGGCCCGACAGAGCCCGACAGGGCCCGACAGAGCCCGACAGGGTCCGACAGGGCCCGACAGGGCCCAGAAGAGCCCGACAGAGCCCGACAGAGCCCGACAGAACCCGACAGAGGCCGACAGAGCCCGACAGGGCCCGACAGGGCCCGACAGAGCCCGACAGAGCCCGAAAGGGCCCAGTAGAGCCCAGTAGAGCCCGACAGAGCCCGACAGAGCCCGACAGGGCCCAGTAGAGCCCGACAGAGCCCGACAGGGCCCGACAGAGCCCGACAGAGCCCGACAGGGCCCAGTAGAGCCCAGTAGAGCCCGACAGAGCCCAGTAGAGCCCGACAGAGCCCGACAGAGCCCTACAGAGCCCGACAGGGCCCGACAGGGCCCGACAGAGCCCGACAGGGCCCGACAGAGCCCGACAGAGCCCGACAGGGCCCAGTAGAGCCCGACAGAGCCCGACAGAGCCCGACAGGGCCCGACAGGGCCCGAGAGAGCCCGACAGGGTCCGACAGGGCCCGACAGGGCCCAGAAGAGCCCGATAGAGCCCGACAGAGCCCGACAGAGCCCGACAGGGCCCGACAGAGCCCGACAGAGCCCGACAGAGCCCGACAGGGCCCGACAGGGCCCGACAGAGCCCGACAGGGCCCGATAGAGCCCGACAGGGCCCGACAGAGCCCGACAGAGCCCGACAGGGCACGACAGAGCCTGACAGGGCACGACAGGGCCCGACAGAGCCCGACAGAGCCCGACAGAGCCCGACAGAGCCCGACAGGGCCCGACAGGGCCCAGTAGAGGCCGACAGAGCCCAGTAGAGCCCAGTAGAGCCCGACAGAGCCCGACAGAGCCCGACAGAGCCCGACAGGGCCCGACAGGGCCCGACAGGGCCCAGTAGAGCCCGACAGAGCCCGACAGGGCCCGACAGAGCCCGACAGAGCCCGACAGGGCCCGACAGAGCCCGACAGAGCCCGACAGGGCCCAGTAGAGCCCGACAGAGCCCGACAGAGCCCGACAGAGCCCGACAGAGCCCGAGAGAGCCCAGTAGAGCCCGACAGAGCCCGACAGAGCCCGACAGAGCCCGACAGGGCCCAGTAGAGCCCGACAGAGCCCGACAGAGCCCGACAGAGCACGACAGAGCCCTGTAGAGCCCGACAGAGCCCGACAGAGCCCGACAGGGCCCGACAGGGCCTGACAGAGCCCGACAGAGCCCGACAGGGCCCGACAGGGCCCGACAGAGCCCAGTAGAGCCCGACAGAGCCCGACAGAGCCCGACAGAGCCCGACAGGGCCCGACAGGGCCCGACAGAGCCCGACAGGGCCCAGTAGAGCCCGACAGAGCCCGACAGAGCCCGACAGAGCCCGACAGAACCCGACAGGGCCCGACAGAGCCCGACAGGGCCCGACAGGGCCCAGTAGAGCCCGATAGAGCCCGACAGAGCCCGACAGAGCCCGACAGGGCCCAACAGGGCCCGACAGAGCCCGACAGGGCCCGACAGAGCCCGACAGAGCCCGACAGGGCCCGATAGAGCCCGACAGGGCCCGACAGAGCCCGACAGGGCCCGACAGAGCCCGACAGAGCCCGACAGAGCCCGATAGAGCCCGACAGAGCCCGACAGGGCCCAGTAGAGCCCGACAGAGCCCAGTAGAGCCCAGTAGAGCCCGACAGAGCCCGACAGAGCCCGACAGAGCCCGACAGGGCCCGACAGGGCCCGACAGGGCCCAGTAGAGCCCGACAGAGCCCGACAGGGCCCGACAGAGCTCGACAGAGCCCGACAGGGCCCGACAGAGCCCGACAGAGCCCGACAGGGCCCAGTAGAGACCGACAGAGCCCGACAGAGCCCGACAGAGCCCGACAGGGCCCGACAGAGCCCGACAGAGCCCGACAGGGGCCGACAGGGCCCGACAGAGCCCGACAGGGCCCGACAGGGCCCGACAGAGCCCCACAGAGCCCGACAGAGCCCGACAGGGCCCGACAGGGCCCGACAGAGCCCGACAGAGCCCGACAGGGCCCCACAGAGCCCGACAGAGCCCGACAGAGCCCAGTAGAGCCCGACAGAGCCCGACAGAGCCCGACAGGGCCCGACAGAGCCCGACAGAGCCCAGTAGAGTCCGACAGAGCCCGTCAGGGCCCGACAGGGCCCGACAGGGCCCAGTAGAGCCCGACAGAGCCCGACAGAGCCCAGTAGAGCCCAGTAGAGCCCGACAGAGCCCGACAGAGCCCGACAGAGCCCGACAGAGCCCGACAGGGCCCGACAGGGCCCGACAGAGCCCGACAGGGCCCGACAGGGCCCAGTAGAGCCCGACAGAGCCCGACAGAGCCCGACAGAGCCCGACAGGGCCCTACAGAGCCCGACAGGGCCCGACAGGGCCCGACAGAGCCCAGTAGAGCCCGACAGAGCCCGACAGAGCCCGACAGAACCCGACAGAGCCCGACAGAGCCCAGCAGAGCCCGACAGAGCCCGTCAGGGCCCGACAGGGCCCAGTGGAGCCCGACAGAGCCCGACAAAGCCCGACAGTGCCCGACAAAGCCCAGTAGAGCCCGACAGAGCCCGACAGGGCCCGACAGAGCCCGACAGAGCCCGACAGAGCCCAGTAGAGCCCGACAGAGCCCGTCAGGGCCCGACAGGGCCCGACAGGGCCCAGTAGAGCCCGACAGAGCCCGACAGAGCCCGACAGAGCCCGACAGGGCCCGACAGGGCCCGACAGAGCCCGACAGGGCCCGACAGGGCCCGACAGAGCCCGACAGGGCCCGACAGGGCCCAGTAGAGCCCGACAGAGCCCGACAGAGCCCGACAGAGCCCGACAGGGCCCGACAGGGCCCGACAGAGCCCGACAGGGCCCGACAGAGCCCGACAGAGCCAAGTAGAGCCCGACAGAGCCCGACAGAGCCCGACAGAGCCCGACAGAACCCGACAGAGCCCGACAGAGCCCAGTAGAGCCCGACAGAGCCCGACAGAGCCCGACAGAGCCCGACAGAGCCCGACAGAGCCCGACAGGGCCCGACAGGGCCCAGAAGAGCCCGACAGAGCCCGACAGAGCTTGACAGAACCCGACAGAGCCCGACAGAGCCCGACAGAGCCCGACAGGGCCCGACAGGGCCCTACAGAGCCCGACAGAGCCCGACAGGGCCCAGTAGAGCCCGACAGAGCCCGACAGAGCCCAGTAGAGCCCAGTAGAGCCCGACAGAGCCCGACAGAGCCCGACAGAGCCTGACAGAACCCGACAGAGCTCGTCAGAGACCAGTTGAGCCCGACAGAGCCCGACAGAGCTTGACAGGGCCCGAGAGGGCCCGACAGGGCCCAGTAGAGCCCGACAGAGCCCGACAGAGCCCAACAGAGCCCGACAGAGCCCAGTAGAGCCCGACAGAGCCCAACAGAGCCCGACAGGGCCCGACAGGGCCCGACAGAGCACGACAGGGCCCAGTAGAGCCCGATAGAGCCCGACAGAGCCCGACAGAGCCCGACAGGGCCCAACAGGGCCCGACAGAGCCCGACAGGGCCCGACAGAGCCCGACAGAGCCCGACAGGGCCCGACAGAGCCCGATAGAGCCCGACAGAGCCCGACAGAGCCCGACAGGGCCCAACAGGGCCCGACAGAGCCCGACAGGGCCCGACAGAGCCCGACAGAGCCCGACAGGGCCCGACAGAGCCCGACAGAGCCCGACAGGGCCCAGTAGAGCCCGACAGAGCCCGACAGAGCCCGACAGAGCCCGACAGAGCCCGAGAGAGCCCAGTAGAGCCCGACAGAGCCCGACAGAGCCCGACAGAGCCCGACAGGGCCCAGTAGAGCCCGACAGAGCCCGACAGAGCCCGACAGAGCACGACAGAGCCCTGTAGAGCCCGACAGAGCCCGACAGAGCCCGACAGGGCCCGACAGGGCCTGACAGAGCCCGACAGAGCCCGACAGGGCCCGACAGGGCCCGACAGAGCCCAGTAGAGCCCGACAGAGCCCGACAGAGCCCGACAGAGCCCGACAGGGCCCGACAGGGCCCGACAGAGCCCGACAGGGCCCAGTAGAGCCCGACAGAGCCCGACAGAGCCCGACAGAGCCCGACAGAACCCGACAGGGCCCGACAGAGCCCGACAGGGCCCGACAGGGCCCAGTAGAGCCCGATAGAGCCCGATAGAGCCCGACAGAGCCCGACAGGGCCCAACAGGGCCCGACAGAGCCCGACAGGGCCCGACAGAGCCCGACAGAGCCCGACAGGGCCCGATAGAGCCCGACAGGGCCCGACAGAGCCCGACAGGGCCCGACAGAGCCCGACAGAGCCCGACAGAGCCCGACAGGGCCCAGTAGAGCCCGACAGGGCCCAGTAGAGCCCAGTAGAGCCCGACAGAGCCCGACAGAGCCCGACAGAGCCCGACAGGGCCCGACAGGGCCCGACAGGGCCCAGTAGAGCCCGACAGAGCCCGACAGGGCCCGAAAGAGCTCGACAGAGCCCGACAGGGCCCGACAGAGCCCGACAGAGCCCGACAGGGCCCAGTAGAGACCGACAGAGCCCGACAGAGCCCGACAGAGCCCGACAGGGCCCGACAGAGCCCGACAGAGCCCGACAGGGGCCGACAGGGCCCGACAGAGCCCGACAGGGCCCGACAGGGCCCGACAGAGCCCCACAGAGCCCGACAGAGCCCGACAGGGCCCGACAGGGCCCGACAGAGCCCGACAGAGCCCGACAGGGCCCCACAGAGCCCGACAGAGCCCGACAGAGCCCAGTAGAGCCCGACAGAGCCCGACAGAGCCCGACAGGGCCCGACAGAGCCCGACAGAGCCCAGTAGAGTCCGACAGAGCCCGTCAGGGCCCGACAGGGCCCGACAGGGCCCAGTAGAGCCCGACAGAGCCCGACAGAGCCCAGTAGAGCCCAGTAGAGCCCGACAGAGCCCGACAGAGCCCGACAGAGCCCGACAGAGCCCGACAGGGCCCGACAGGGCCCGACAGAGCCCGACAGGGCCCGACAGGGCCCAGTAGAGCCCGACAGAGCCCGACAGAGCCCGACAGAGCCCGACAGGGCCCTACAGAGCCCGACAGGGCCCGACAGGGCCCGACAGAGCCCAGTAGAGCCCGACAGAGCCCGACAGAGCCCGACAGAACCCGACAGAGCCCGACAGAGCCCAGCAGAGCCCGACAGAGCCCGTCAGGGCCCGACAGGGCCCAGTGGAGCCCGACAGAGCCCGACAAAGCCCGACAGTGCCCGACAAAGCCCAGTAGAGCCCGACAGAGCCCGACAGGGCCCGACAGAGCCCGACAGAGCCCGACAGAGCCCAGTAGAGCCCGACAGAGCCCGTCAGGGCCCGACAGAGCCCGACAGGGCCCGACAGGGCCCGACAGAGCCCGACAGGGCCCGACAGGGCCCAGTAGAGCCCGACAGAGCCCGACAGAGCCCGACAGAGCCCGACAGGGCCCGACAGGGCCCGACAGAGCCCGACAGGGCCCGACAGAGCCCGACAGAGCCAAGTAGAGCCCGACAGAGCCCGACAGAGCCCGACAGAGCCCGACAGAACCCGACAGAGCCCGACAGAGCCCAGTAGAGCCCGACAGAGCCCGACACAGCCCGACAGAGCCCGACAGAGCCCGACAGAGCCCGACAGGGCCCGACAGGGCCCAGAAGAGCCCGACAGAGCCCGACAGAGCTTGACAGAACCCGACAGAGCCCGACAGAGCCCGACAGAGCCCGACAGGGCCCGACAGGGCCCTACAGAGCCCGACAGAGCCCGACAGGGCCCAGTAGAGCCCGACAGAGCCCGACAGAGCCCAGTAGAGCCCAGTAGAGCCCGACAGAGCCCGACAGAGCCCGACAGAGCCTGACAGAACCCGACAGAGCTCGTCAGAGACCAGTTGAGCCCGACAGAGCCCGACAGAGCTTGACAGGGCCCGAGAGGGCCCGACAGGGCCCAGTAGAGCCCGACAGAGCCCGACAGAGCCCAACAGAGCCCGACAGAGCCCAGTAGAGCCCGACAGAGCCCAACAGAGCCCGACAGGGCCCGACAGGGCCCGACAGAGCACGACAGGGCCCAGTAGAGCCCGACAGAGCCCGACAGGGCCCGACAGAGCCCGACAGAGCCCGAAAGGGCCCAGAAGAGCCCGACAGAGCCCGACAGAGTCCAGTAGAGCCCGACAGAGCCCGTCACGGCCCGACAGGGCCTGACAGGGCCCAGTAGAGCCCGACAGAGCCCGACAGAGCCCGACAGAGCCCGATAGGGCCCGACAGGGCCCAGAAGAGCCCGACAGAGCCCGACAGAGCCCGACAGAGCCCGACAGAACCCGACAGAGGCCGACAGAGCCCGACAGGGCCCGACAGGGCCCGACAGAGCCCGACAGAGCCCGACAGGGCCCAGTAGAGCCCGACAGAGCCCGACAGAGCCCAGTAGAGCCCAGTAGAGCCCGACAGAGCCCGACAGAGCCCGACAGAGCCCGACAGAACCCAACAGAGACCGACAGAGACCAGTTGAGCCCGACAGAGCCCGACAGAGCCCGACAGAGCCCGACAGGGCACGACAGGGCCCAGTAGAGCCCGACAGAGTCCGACAGAGAACGACAGAGCCCAGTAGAGCCCGACAGAGCCCGACAGAGCCCGACAGAGCCCGACAGGGCCCAGTAGAGCCCGACAGAGCCCGACAGGGCCCGACAGAGCCCGACAGAGCCCGACAGGGCCCAGTAGAGCCCAGTAGAGCCCGACAGAGCCCAGTAGAGCCCGACAGAGCCCGACAGAGCCCTACAGAGCCCGACAGGGCCCGACAGGGCCCGACAGAGCCCGACAGGGCCCGACAGAGCCCGACAGAGCCCGACAGAGCCCGACAGGGCCCGACAGAGCCTGACAGAGCCCGACAGGGCCCAGTAGAGCCCGACAGAGCCCGACAGAGCCCGACAGAGCCCGACAGGGCCTGACAGGGCACGACAGAGCCCGACAGGGCCCGACAGAGCCCGACAGGGTCCGACAGGGCCCGACAGGGCCCAGAAGAGCCCGATAGAGCCCGACAGAGCCCGACAGAGCCCGACAGAGCCCGACAGAGCCCGACAGGGCCCGACAGAGCCCGACAGGGCCCGACAGGGCCCGACAGGGCCCGACAGGGCCCGACAGAGCCCGACAGAGAACGACAGGGCCCAGTAGAGCCCGACAGGGCCCGACAGAGCCCGACAGAGCCCGACAGGGCACGACAGAGCCCGACAGAGCCCGACAGGGCCCGACAGAGCCCGACAGAGCCCGACAGAGCCCGACAGAGCCCGACAGGGCCCGACAGGGCCCAGTAGAGGCCGACAGAGCCCAGTAGAGCCCAGTAGAGCCCGACAGAGCCCGACAGAGCCCGACAGAGCCCGACAGGGCCCGACAGGGCCCGACAGGGCCCAGTAGAGCCCGACAGATCCCGACAGGGCCCGACAGAGCCCGACAGAGCCCGACAGGGCCCGACAGAGCCCGACAGAGCCCGACAGGGCCCAGTAGAGCCCGACAGAGCCCGACACAGCCCGACAGAGCCCGACAGAGCCCGAGAGAGCCCAGTAGAGCCCGACAGAGCCCGACAGAGCCCGACAGAGCCCGACAGGGCCCGACAGGGCCCGACAGAGCCCGACAGAGCCCGACAGGGCCCAGTAGAGCCCGACAGAGCCCGACAGAGCCCGACAGAGCCCGACAGAGCCCAGTAGAGCCCGACAGAGCCCGACAGAGCCCGACAGGGCCCGACAGGGCCCGACAGAGCCCGACAGAGCTCGACAGGGCCCGACAGGGCCCGACAGAGCCCAGTAGAGCCCGACAGAGCCTGACAGAGCCCGACAGAGCCCGACAGGGCCCGACAGGGCCCAGTAGAGCCCGACAGAGCCCGACAGAGCCCGACAGAGCCCGACAGGGCCCGACAGAGCCCGACAGAGCCCGACAGGGCCCGACAGGGCCCGACAGAGCCCGACAGGGCCCGACAGGGCACGACAGAGCCCGACAGAGCCCGACAGGGCCCGACAGAGCCCGACAGAGCCCGACAGAGCCCGACAGAGCCCAGTAGAGCCCGACAGAGCCCGACAGAGCCCGACAGGGCCCGACAGGGCCCAGTAGAGCCCGACAGAGCCCAACAGAGCCCGACAGAGCCCAGTAGAGCCCAGTAGAGCCCGACAGAGCCCGACACAGCCCAACAGAGCCCGACAGAGCCCGACAGGGCCGGACAGAGCCCGACAGAGCCCGACAGGGCCCGACAGGGCCCAGTAGAGCCCGACAGAGCCCGACAGGGCCCGACAGAGCCCGACAGGGCCCGACAGAGCCCGACAGAGCCCGACAGGGCCCAGTAGAGCCCGACAGAGCCCGACAGAGCCCGACAGAGCCCGACAGGGCCCAGTAGAGCCCGACAGAGCCCGACAGGGCCCGACAGAGCCCGACAGAGCCCGACAGGGCCCAGTAGAGCCCAGTAGAGCCCGACAGAGCCCAGTAGAGCCCGACAGAGCCCGACAGAGCCCTACAGAGCCCGACAGGGCCCGACAGGGCCCGACAGAGCCCGACAGGGCCCGACAGAGCCCGACAGAGCCCGACAGAGCCCGACAGGGCCCGACAGAGCCTGACAGAGCCCGACAGGGCCCAGTAGAGCCCGACAGAGCCCGACAGAGCCCGACAGAGCCCGACAGGGCCCGACAGGGCACGACAGAGCCCGACAGGGCCCGACAGAGCCCGACAGGGTCCGACAGGGCCCGACAGGGCCCAGAAGAGCCCGATAGAGCCCGACAGAGCCCGACAGAGCCCGACAGGGCCCGACAGAGCCCGACAGAGCCCGACAGGGCCCGACAGGGCCCGACAGGGCCCGACAGAGCCCGACAGAGAACGACAGGGCCCAGTAGAGCCCGACAGAGCCCGACAGGGCCCAGTAGAGCCCGACAGAGCCCGACAGAGCCCGACAGAGCCCGACAGAGCCCGAGAGAGCCCAGTAGAGCCCGACAGAGCCCGACAGAGCCCGACAGAGCCCGACACGGCCCGACAGGGCCCGACAGAGCCCGACAGAGCCCGACAGGGCCCAGTAGAGCCCGACAGAGCCCGACAGAGCCCGACAGAGCCCAGTAGAGCCCGACAGAGCCCGACAGAGCCCGACAGGGCCCGACAGGGCCCGACAGAGCCCGACAGAGCTCGACAGGGCCCGACAGGGCCCGACAGAGCCCAGTAGAGCCCGACAGAGCCCGACAGAGCCCGACAGAGCCCGACAGGGCCCGACAGGGCCCGACAGGGCCCAGTAGAGCCCGACAGAGCCCGACAGAGCCCGACAGGGCCCGACAGGGCCCAGGAGAGCCCGACAGAGCCCGACAGAGCCCGACAGAGCCCGACAGGGCCCGACAGGGCCCGACAGAGCCCGACAGGGCCCGACAGGGCCCAGTAGAGCCCGATAGAGCCCGACAGAGCCCGACAGAGCCCGACAGGGCCCGACAGGGCCCGACAGAGCCCGACAGGGCCCGACAGGGCCCGACAGAGCCCGACAGGGCCCGATAGAGCCCGACAGGGCCCGACAGAGCCCGACAGAGCCCGACAGGGCACGACAGAGCCCGACAGGGCACGACAGGGCCCGACAGAGCCCGACAGAGCCCGACAGAGCCCGACAGAGCCCGACAGGGCCCGACAGGGCCCAGTAGAGCCCGACAGAGCCCAGTAGAGCCCAGTAGAGCCCGACAGAGCCCGACAGAGCCCGACAGAGCCCGACAGGGCCCGACAGGGCCCAGTAGAGCCCGACAGAGCCCGACAGAGCCCGACAGAGCCCGACAGGGCCCAGTAGAGCCCGACAGAGCCCGACAGAGCCCGACAGAGCCCGACAGGGCCCGACAGAGCCCGACAGGGCCCGACAGAGCCCGACAGAGCCCGACAGGGCCCCACAGAGCCCGACAGAGCCCGACAGGGCCCGACAGAGCCCGACAGAGCCCGACAGAGCTCGACAGGGCCCCACAGAGCCCGACA
This sequence comes from Caloenas nicobarica, assembly GCF_036013445.1. NCBI lineage: Eukaryota > Metazoa > Chordata > Aves > Columbiformes > Columbidae > Caloenas > Caloenas nicobarica. The sequence continues at coordinate 29,435 of NW_027017344.1, forward strand.
GAGCCCGACAGAGCCCAGTAGAGCCCGACAGAGCCCGACAGAGCCCGACAGGGCCCGACAGAGCCCGACAGAGCCCAGTAGAGCCCGACAGAGCCCGTCAGGGCCCGACAGGGCCCGACAGGGCCCAGTAGAGCCCGACAGAGCCCGACAGAGCCCAGTAGAGCCCAGTAGAGCCCGACAGAGCCCGACAGAGCCCGACAGAGCCCGACAGGGCCCGACAGAGCCCGACAGAACCCGACAGGGCCCGACAGGGCCCGACAGAGCCCGACAGGGCCCGACAGGGCCCAGTAGAGCCCGACAGAGCCCGACAGAGCCCGACAGGGCCCGACAGGGCCCGACAGAGCCCGACAGAGCCCGACAGGGCCCGACAGAGCCCAGTAGAGCCCGACAGAGCCCGACAGGGCCCGACAGGGCCCGACAGAGCCCGACAGGGCACGACAGGGCCCGACAGAGCCCAGTAGAGCCCGACAGAGCCCGACAGAGCCCGACAGAACCCGACAGAGCCCAGTAGAGCCCAGTAGAGCCCGACAGAGCCCGACACAGCCCAACAGAGCCCGACAGAGCCCGACAGGGCCCGACAGAGCCCGACAGAGCCCGACAGGGCCCGACAGGGCCCAGTAGAGCCCGACAGAGCCCGACAGGGCCCGACAGAGCCCGACAGGGCCCGACAGAGCCCGACAGAGCCCGACAGGGCCCAGTAGAGCCCGACAGAGCCCGACAGAGCCCGACAGAGCCCGACAGGGCCCAGTAGAGCCCGACAGAGCCCGACAGGGCCCGACAGAGCCCGACAGAGCCCGACAGGGCCCAGTAGAGCCCAGTAGAGCCCGACAGAGCCCAGTAGAGCCCGACAGAGCCCGACAGAGCCCTACAGAGCCCGACAGGGCCCGACAGGGCCCGACAGAGCCCGACAGGGCCCGACAGAGCCCGACAGAGCCCGACAGAGCCCGACAGGGCCCGACAGAGCCTGACAGAGCCCGACAGGGCCCAGTAGAGCCCGACAGAGCCCGACAGAGCCCGACAGAGCCCGACAGGGCCCGACAGGGCACGACAGAGCCCGACAGGGCCCGACAGAGCCCGACAGGGTCCGACAGGGCCCGACAGGGCCCAGAAGAGCCCGATAGAGCCCGACAGAGCCCGACAGAGCCCGACAGGGCCCGACAGAGCCCGACAGAGCCCGACAGGGCCCGACAGGGCCCGACAGGGCCCGACAGAGCCCGACAGAGAACGACAGGGCCCAGTAGAGCCCGACAGAGCCCGACAGGGCCCAGTAGAGCCCGACAGAGCCCGACAGAGCCCGACAGAGCCCGACAGAGCCCGAGAGAGCCCAGTAGAGCCCGACAGAGCCCGACAGGGCCCGACAGGGCCCGACAGGGCCCAGTAGAGCCCGACAGAGCCCGACAGAGCCCAGTAGAGCCCAGTAGAGCCCGACAGAGCCCGACAGAGCCCGACAGAGCCCGACAGGGCCCGACAGGGCCCGACAGAGCCCGACAGGGCCCGACAGGGCCCAGTAGAGCCCGAAAGAGCCCGACAGAGCCCAGTAGAGCCCAGTAGAGCCCGACAGGGCCCGACAGAGCCTGACAGAGCCCGACAGGGCCCGACAGGGCCCGACAGAGCCCGACAGAGCCCGACAGGGCCCAGTAGAGCCCGACAGAGCCCGACAGAGCCCGACAGAGCCCGACAGAGCCCAGTAGAGCCCGACAGAGCCCGACAGAGCCCGACAGGGCCCGACAGGGCCCGACAGAGCCCGACAGAGCTCGACAGGGCCCGACAGGGCCCGACAGAGCCCAGTAGAGCCCGACAGAGCCCGACAGAGCCCGACAGAGCCCGACAGGGCCCGACAGGGCCCGACAGGGCCCAGTAGAGCCCGACAGAGCCCGACAGAGCCCGACAGAGCCCGACAGGGCCCGACAGAGCCCGACAGAGCCCGACAGGGCCCGACAGGGCCCGACAGAGCCCGACAGGGCCCGACAGGGCACGACAGAGCCCGACAGAGCCCGACAGGGCCCGACAGAGCCCGACAGAGCCCGACAGAGCCCGACAGAGCCCGACAGAGCCCAGTAGAGCCTGACAGAGCCCGACAGAGCCCGACAGGGCCCGACAGGGCCCAGTAGAGCCCGACAGAGCCCGACAGGGCCCGACAGAGCCCAGTAGAGCCCAGTAGAGCCCGACAGAGCCCGACACAGCCCAACAGAGCCCGACAGAGCCCGACAGGGCCCGACAGAGCCCGACAGAGCCCGACAGGGCCCGACAGGGCCCAGTAGAGCCCAGTAGAGCCCGACAGGGCCCGACAGAGCCCGACAGGGCCCGACAGAGCCCGACAGAGCCCGACAGGGCCCAGTAGAGCCCGACAGAGCCCGACAGAGCCCGACAGAGCCCGACAGAGCCCGACAGGGCCCGACAGAGCCCGACAGGGCCCAGTAGAGCCCGACAGAGCCCGACAAAGCCCGACAGAGCCCGACAGAGCCCAGTAGAGCCCGACAGAGCCCGACAGAGCCCGACAGGGCCCGACAGAGCCCGACAGAGCCCAGTAGAGCCCGACAGAGCCCGTCAGGGCCCGACAGGGCCCGACAGGGCCCAGTAGAGCCCGACAGAGCCCGACAGAGCCCAGTAGAGCCCGACAGAGCCGAGAGGGCCCGACAGAGCCCGACAGAGCCCGACAGAGCCCGACAGAGCCCGACAGGGACCAGTAGAGCCCGACAGAGCCCGACAGAGCCCGACAGAGCCCGACAGGGCCCGACAGAGCCCGACAGAGCCCGACAGCGCCTGACAGGGCCCAGTAGAGCCCGACAGAGCCCGACAGAGTCCGACAGAGCCCGACAGAGCCCGACAGGGCCCAGTAGAGCCCGACAGAGCCCAACAGGGCCCGACAGAGGCCGACAGAGCCCGACAGAGCCCGACAGGGCCCAGTAGAGCCCGACAGAGCCCGACAGAGCCCGACAGAGCCCGACAGGGCCCGACAGGGCCCGACAGAGCCTGACAGGGCCCGACAGAGCCCGACAGAGCCCGACAGAGCCCGACAGGGCCCAGTAGAGCCCGACAGAGCCCGACAGAGCCCGACAGAGCCCGACAGGGCCCAGTAGAGCCCGACAGAGCCCGACAGAGCCCGACAGAGCCCGACAGGGCCCGACAGGGCCCGACAGAGCCCGACAGAGCCCGACAGGGCCCAGTAGAGCCCGACAGAGCCCGACAGAGCCCGACAGGGCCCGACAGGGCCCGACAGGGCCCAGTAGAGCCCGACAGAGCCCGACAGAGCCCAGTAGAGCCCAGTAGAGGCCCGACAGAGCCCGACAGAGCCCGACAGAGCCCGACAGGGCCCGACAGGGCCCGACAGAGCCCGACAGGGCCCGACAGGGCCCAGTAGAGCCCGAAAGAGCCCGACAGAGCCCAGTAGAGCCCAGTAGAGCCCGACAGGGCCCGACAGAGCCTGACAGAGCCCGACAGGGCCCGACAGGGCCCGACAGAGCCCGACAGAGCCCGACAGGGCCCAGGAGAGCCCGACAGAGCCCGACAGAGCCCGACAGAGCCCGACAGGGCCCGACAGGGCCCGACAGAGCCCGACAGAGCCCGACAGGGCCCGACAGAGCCCGACAGGGCCCGACAGGGCCCAGTAGAGCCCGATAGAGCCCGACAGAGCCCGACAGAGCCCGACAGGGCCCGACAGGGCCCGACAGAGCCCGACAGGGCCCGACAGGGCCCAGGAGAGCCCGACAGAGCCCGACAGAGCCCGACAGAGCCCGACAGGGCCCGACAGGGCCCGACAGAGCCCGACAGGGCCCGACAGGGCCCAGTAGAGCCCGATAGAGCCCGACAGAGCCCGACAGAGCCCGACAGGGCCCGACAGGGCCCGACAGAGCCCGACAGGGCCCGACAGGGCCCGACAGAGCCCGACAGGGCCCGATAGAGCCCGACAGGGCCCGACAGAGCCCGACAGAGCCCGACAGGGCACGACAGAGCCCGACAGGGCACGACAGGGCCCGACAGAGCCCGACAGAGCCCGACAGAGCCCGACAGAGCCCGACAGGGCCCGACAGGGCCCAGTAGAGCCCGACAGAGCCCAGTAGAGCCCAGTAGAGCCCGACAGAGCCCGACAGAGCCCGACAGAGCCCGACAGGGCCCGACAGGGCCCAGTAGAGCCCGACAGAGCCCGACAGAGCCCGACAGAGCCCGACAGGGCCCAGTAGAGCCCGACAGAGCCCGACAGAGCCCGACAGAGCCCGACAGGGCCCGACAGAGCCCGACAGGGCCCGACAGAGCCCGACAGAGCCCGACAGGGCCCCACAGAGCCCGACAGAGCCCGACAGGGCCCGACAGAGCCCGACAGAGCCCGACAGAGCTCGACAGGGCCCCACAGAGCCCGACAGAGCCCGACAGAGCCCAGTAGAGCCCGACAGAGCCCGACAGAGCCCGACAGGGCCCGACAGAGCCCGACAGAGCCCAGTAGAGCCCGACAGAGCCCGTCAGGGCCCGACAGGGCCCGACAGGGCCCAGTAGAGCCCGACAGAGCCCGACAGAGCCCAGTAGAGCCCAGTAGAGCCCGACAGAGCCCGACAGAGCCCGACAGAGCCCGACAGGGCCCGACAGAGCCCGACAGAACCCGACAGGGCCCGACAGGGCCCGACAGAGCCCGACAGGGCCCGACAGGGCCCAGTAGAGCCCGACAGAGCCCGACAGAGCCCGACAGGGCCCGACAGGGCCCGACAGAGCCCGACAGAGCCCGACAGGGCCCGACAGAGCCCAGTAGAGCCCGACAGAGCCCGACAGGGCCCGACAGGGCCCGACAGAGCCCGACAGGGCACGACAGGGCCCGACAGAGCCCAGTAGAGCCCGACAGAGCCCGACAGAGCCCGACAGAACCCGACAGAGCCCAGTAGAGCCCAGTAGAGCCCGACAGAGCCCGACACAGCCCAACAGAGCCCGACAGAGCCCGACAGGGCCCGACAGAGCCCGACAGAGCCCGACAGGGCCCGACAGGGCCCAGTAGAGCCCGACAGAGCCCGACAGGGCCCGACAGAGCCCGACAGGGCCCGACAGAGCCCGACAGAGCCCGACAGGGCCCAGTAGAGCCCGACAGAGCCCGACAGAGCCCGACAGAGCCCGACAGGGCCCAGTAGAGCCCGACAGAGCCCGACAGGGCCCGACAGAGCCCGACAGAGCCCGACAGGGCCCAGTAGAGCCCAGTAGAGCCCGACAGAGCCCAGTAGAGCCCGACAGAGCCCGACAGAGCCCTACAGAGCCCGACAGGGCCCGACAGGGCCCGACAGAGCCCGACAGGGCCCGACAGAGCCCGACAGAGCCCGACAGAGCCCGACAGGGCCCGACAGAGCCTGACAGAGCCCGACAGGGCCCAGTAGAGCCCGACAGAGCCCGACAGAGCCCGACAGAGCCCGACAGGGCCCGACAGGGCACGACAGAGCCCGACAGGGCCCGACAGAGCCCGACAGGGTCCGACAGGGCCCGACAGGGCCCAGAAGAGCCCGATAGAGCCCGACAGAGCCCGACAGAGCCCGACAGGGCCCGACAGAGCCCGACAGAGCCCGACAGGGCCCGACAGGGCCCGACAGGGCCCGACAGAGCCCGACAGAGAACGACAGGGCCCAGTAGAGCCCGACAGAGCCCGACAGGGCCCAGTAGAGCCCGACAGAGCCCGACAGAGCCCGACAGAGCCCGACAGAGCCCGAGAGAGCCCAGTAGAGCCCGACAGAGCCCGACAGGGCCCGACAGGGCCCGACAGGGCCCAGTAGAGCCCGACAGAGCCCGACAGAGCCCAGTAGAGCCCAGTAGAGCCCGACAGAGCCCGACAGAGCCCGACAGAGCCCGACAGGGCCCGACAGGGCCCGACAGAGCCCGACAGGGCCCGACAGGGCCCAGTAGAGCCCGAAAGAGCCCGACAGAGCCCAGTAGAGCCCAGTAGAGCCCGACAGGGCCCGACAGAGCCTGACAGAGCCCGACAGGGCCCGACAGGGCCCGACAGAGCCCGACAGAGCCCGACAGGGCCCAGGAGAGCCCGACAGAGCCCGACAGAGCCCGACAGAGCCCGACAGGGCCCGACAGGGCCCGACAGAGCCCGACAGAGCCCGACAGGGCCCGACAGAGCCCGACAGGGCCCGACAGGGCCCAGTAGAGCCCGATAGAGCCCGACAGAGCCCGACAGAGCCCGACAGGGCCCGACAGGGCCCGACAGAGCCCGACAGGGCCCGACAGGGCCCAGGAGAGCCCGACAGAGCCCGACAGAGCCCGACAGAGCCCGACAGGGCCCGACAGGGCCCGACAGAGCCCGACAGAGCCCGACAGGGCCCGACAGAGCCCGACAGGGCCCGACAGGGCCCAGTAGAGCCCGATAGAGCCCGACAGAGCCCGACAGAGCCCGACAGGGCCCGACAGGGCCCGACAGAGCCCGACAGGGCCCGACAGGGCCCGACAGAGCCCGACAGGGCCCGATAGAGCCCGACAGGGCCCGACAGAGCCCGACAGAGCCCGACAGGGCACGACAGAGCCCGACAGGGCACGACAGGGCCCGACAGAGCCCGACAGAGCCCGACAGAGCCCGACAGAGCCCGACAGGGCCCGACAGGGCCCAGTAGAGCCCGACAGAGCCCAGTAGAGCCCAGTAGAGCCCGACAGAGCCCGACAGAGCCCGACAGAGCCCGACAGGGCCCGACAGGGCCCAGTAGAGCCCGACAGAGCCCGACAGAGCCCGACAGAGCCCGATAGGGCCCAGTAGAGCCCGACAGAGCCCGACAGAGCCCGACAGAGCCCGACAGGGCCCGACAGAGCCCGACAGGGCCCGACAGAGCCCGACAGAGCCCGACAGGGCCCCACAGAGCCCGACAGAGCCCGACAGGGCCCGACAGAGCCCGACAGAGCCCGACAGAGCTCGACAGGGCCCCACAGAGCCCGACAGAGCCCGACAGAGCCCAGTAGAGCCCGACAGAGCCCGACAGAGCCCGACAGGGCCCGACAGAGCCCGACAGAGCCCAGTAGAGCCCGACAGAGCCCGTCAGGGCCCGACAGGGCCCGACAGGGCCCAGTAGAGCCCGACAGAGCCCGACAGAGCCCAGTAGAGCCCAGTAGAGCCCGACAGAGCCCGACAGAGCCCGACAGAGCCCGACAGGGCCCGACAGAGCCCGACAGAACCCGACAGGGCCCGACAGGGCCCGACAGAGCCCGACAGGGCCCGACAGGGCCCAGTAGAGCCCGACAGAGCCCGACAGAGCCCGACAGGGCCCGACAGGGCCCGACAGAGCCCGACAGGGCCCGACAGGGCCCGACAGAGCCCAGTAGAGCCCGACAGAGCCCGACAGGGCCCGACAGGGCCCGACAGAGCCCGACAGGGCCCGACAGGGCCCGACAGAGCCCAGTAGAGCCCGACAGAGCCCGACAGAGCCCGACAGAACCCGACAGAGCCCAGTAGAGCCCAGTAGAGCCCGACAGAGCCCGACACAGCCCAACAGAGCCCGACAGAGCCCGACAGGGCCCGACAGAGCCCGACAGAGCCCGACAGGGCCCGACAGGGCCCAGTAGAGCCCGACAGAGCCCGACAGGGCCCGACAGAGCCCGACAGGGCCCGACAGAGCCCGACAGAGCCCGACAGGGCCCAGTAGAGCCCGACAGAGCCCGACAGAGCCCGACAGAGCCCGACAGGGCCCAGTAGAGCCCGACAGAGCCCGACAGGGCCCGACAGAGCCCGACAGAGCCCGACAGGGCCCAGTAGAGCCCAGTAGAGCCCGACAGAGCCCTTTAGAGCCCGACAGAGCCCGACAGAGCCCTACAGAGCCCGACAGGGCCCGACAGGGCCCGACAGAGCCCGACAGGGCCCGACAGAGCCCGACAGAGCCCGACAGAGCCCGACAGGGCCCGACAGAGCCTGACAGAGCCCGACAGGGCCCAGTAGAGCCCGACAGAGCGCGACAGAGCCCGACAGAGCCCGACAGGGCCCGACAGGGCACGACAGAGCCCGACAGGGCCCGACAGAGCCCAGTAGAGCCCAGTAGAGCCCGACAGAGCCCGACAGAGCCCGACAGAGCCCGACAGGGCCCGACAGGGCCCGACAGAGCCCGACAGGGCCCGACAGGGCCCAGTAGAGCCCGAAAGAGCCCGACAGAGCCCAGTAGAGCCCAGTAGAGCCCGACAGGGCCCGACAGAGCCTGACAGAGCCCGACAGGGCCCGACAGGGCCCGACAGAGCCCGACAGAGCCCGACAGGGCCCAGGAGAGCCCGACAGAGCCCGACAGAGCCCGACAGAGCCCGACAGGGCCCGACAGGGCCCGACAGAGCCCGACAGAGCCCGACAGGGCCCGACAGAGCCCGACAGGGCCCGACAGGGCCCAGTAGAGCCCGATAGAGCCCGACAGAGCCCGACAGAGCCCGACAGGGCCCGACAGGGCCCGACAGAGCCCGACAGGGCCCGACAGGGCCCAGGAGAGCCCGACAGAGCCCGACAGAGCCCGACAGAGCCCGACAGGGCCCGACAGGGCCCGACAGAGCCCGACAGGGCCCGACAGGGCCCAGTAGAGCCCGATAGAGCCCGACAGAGCCCGACAGAGCCCGACAGGGCCCGACAGGGCCCGACAGAGCCCGACAGGGCCCGACAGGGCCCGACAGAGCCCGACAGGGCCCGATAGAGCCCGACAGGGCCCGACAGAGCCCGACAGAGCCCGACAGGGCACGACAGAGCCCGACAGGGCACGACAGGGCCCGACAGAGCCCGACAGAGCCCGACAGAGCCCGACAGAGCCCGACAGGGCCCGACAGGGCCCAGTAGAGCCCGACAGAGCCCAGTAGAGCCCAGTAGAGCCCGACAGAGCCCGACAGAGCCCGACAGAGCCCGACAGGGCCCGACAGGGCCCAGTAGAGCCCGACAGAGCCCGACAGAGCCCGACAGAGCCCGACAGGGCCCAGTAGAGCCCGACAGAGCCCGACAGAGCCCGACAGAGCCCGACAGGGCCCGACAGAGCCCGACAGGGCCCGACAGAGCCCGACAGAGCACGACAGGGCCCCACAGAGCCCGACAGAGCCCGACAGGGCCCGACAGAGCCCGACAGAGCCCGACAGAGCTCGACAGGGCCCCACAGAGCCCGACAGAGCCCGACAGAGCCCAGTAGAGCCCGACAGAGCCCGACAGAGCCCGACAGGGCCCGACAGAGCCCGACAGAGCCCAGTAGAGCCCGACAGAGCCCGTCAGGGCCCGACAGGGCCCGACAGGGCCCAGTAGAGCCCGACAGAGCCCGACAGAGCCCAGTAGAGCCCAGTAGAGCCCGACAGAGCCCGACAGAGCCCGACAGAGCCCGACAGGGCCCGACAGAGCCCGACAGAACCCGACAGGGCCCGACAGGGCCCGACAGAGCCCGACAGGGCCCGACAGGGCCCAGTAGAGCCCGACAGAGCCCGACAGAGCCCGACAGGGCCCGACAGGGCCCGACAGAGCCCGACAGAGCCCGACAGGGCCCGACAGAGCCCAGTAGAGCCCGACAGAGCCCGACAGGGCCCGACAGGGCCCGACAGAGCCCGACAGGGCACGACAGGGCCCGACAGAGCCCAGTAGAGCCCGACAGAGCCCGACAGAGCCCGACAGAACCCGACAGAGCCCAGTAGAGCCCAGTAGAGCCCGACAGAGCCCGACACAGCCCAACAGAGCCCGACAGAGCCCGACAGGGCCCGACAGAGCCCGACAGAGCCCGACAGGGCCCGACAGGGCCCAGTAGAGCCCGACAGAGCCCGACAGGGCCCGACAGAGCCCGACAGGGCCCGACAGAGCCCGACAGAGCCCGACAGGGCCCAGTAGAGCCCGACAGAGCCCGACAGAGCCCGACAGAGCCCGACAGGGCCCAGTAGAGCCCGACAGAGCCCGACAGGGCCCGACAGAGCCCGACAGAGCCCGACAGGGCCCAGTAGAGCCCAGTAGAGCCCGACAGAGCCCAGTAGAGCCCGACAGAGCCCGACAGAGCCCTACAGAGCCCGACAGGGCCCGACAGGGCCCGACAGAGCCCGACAGGGCCCGACAGAGCCCGACAGAGCCCGACAGAGCCCGACAGGGCCCGACAGAGCCTGACAGAGCCCGACAGGGCCCAGTAGAGCCCGACAGAGCCCGACAGAGCCCGACAGAGCCCGACAGGGCCCGACAGGGCACGACAGAGCCCGACAGGGCCCGACAGAGCCCGACAGGGTCCGACAGGGCCCGACAGGGCCCAGAAGAGCCCGATAGAGCCCGACAGAGCCCGACAGAGCCCGACAGGGCCCGACAGAGCCCGACAGAGCCCGACAGGGCCCGACAGGGCCCGACAGGGCCCGACAGAGCCCGACAGAGAACGACAGGGCCCAGTAGAGCCCGACAGAGCCCGACAGGGCCCAGTAGAGCCCGACAGAGCCCGACAGAGCCCGACAGAGCCCGACAGAGCCCGAGAGAGCCCAGTAGAGCCCGACAGAGCCCGACAGGGCCCGACAGGGCCCGACAGGGCCCAGTAGAGCCCGACAGAGCCCGACAGAGCCCAGTAGAGCCCAGTAGAGCCCGACAGAGCCCGACAGAGCCCGACAGAGCCCGACAGGGCCCGACAGGGCCCGACAGAGCCCGACAGGGCCCGACAGGGCCCAGTAGAGCCCGAAAGAGCCCGACAGAGCCCAGTAGAGCCCAGTAGAGCCCGACAGGGCCCGACAGAGCCTGACAGAGCCCGACAGGGCCCGACAGGGCCCGACAGAGCCCGACAGAGCCCGACAGGGCCCAGGAGAGCCCGACAGAGCCCGACAGAGCCCGACAGAGCCCGACAGGGCCCGACAGGGCCCGACAGAGCCCGACAGAGCCCGACAGGGCCCGACAGAGCCCGACAGGGCCCGACAGGGCCCAGTAGAGCCCGATAGAGCCCGACAGAGCCCGACAGAGCCCGACAGGGCCCGACAGGGCCCGACAGAGCCCGACAGGGCCCGACAGGGCCCAGGAGAGCCCGACAGAGCCCGACAGAGCCCGACAGAGCCCGACAGGGCCCGACAGGGCCCGACAGAGCCCGACAGAGCCCGACAGGGCCCGACAGAGCCCGACAGGGCCCGACAGGGCCCAGTAGAGCCCGATAGAGCCCGACAGAGCCCGACAGAGCCCGACAGGGCCCGACAGGGCCCGACAGAGCCCGACAGGGCCCGACAGGGCCCGACAGAGCCCGACAGGGCCCGATAGAGCCCGACAGGGCCCGACAGAGCCCGACAGAGCCCGACAGGGCACGACAGAGCCCGACAGGGCACGACAGGGCCCGACAGAGCCCGACAGAGCCCGACAGAGCCCGACAGAGCCCGACAGGGCCCGACAGGGCCCAGTAGAGCCCGACAGAGCCCAGTAGAGCCCAGTAGAGCCCGACAGAGCCCGACAGAGCCCGACAGAGCCCGACAGGGCCCGACAGGGCCCAGTAGAGCCCGACAGAGCCCGACAGAGCCCGACAGAGCCCGATAGGGCCCAGTAGAGCCCGACAGAGCCCGACAGAGCCCGACAGAGCCCGACAGGGCCCGACAGAGCCCGACAGGGCCCGACAGAGCCCGACAGAGCCCGACAGGGCCCCACAGAGCCCGACAGAGCCCGACAGGGCCCGACAGAGCCCGACAGAGCCCGACAGAGCTCGACAGGGCCCCACAGAGCCCGACAGAGCCCGACAGAGCCCAGTAGAGCCCGACAGAGCCCGACAGAGCCCGACAGGGCCCGACAGAGCCCGACAGAGCCCAGTAGAGCCCGACAGAGCCCGTCAGGGCCCGACAGGGCCCGACAGGGCCCAGTAGAGCCCGACAGAGCCCGACAGAGCCCAGTAGAGCCCAGTAGAGCCCGACAGAGCCCGACAGAGCCCGACAGAGCCCGACAGGGCCCGACAGAGCCCGACAGAACCCGACAGGGCCCGACAGGGCCCGACAGAGCCCGACAGGGCCCGACAGGGCCCAGTAGAGCCCGACAGAGCCCGACAGAGCCCGACAGGGCCCGACAGGGCCCGACAGAGCCCGACAGGGCCCGACAGGGCCCGACAGAGCCCAGTAGAGCCCGACAGAGCCCGACAGGGCCCGACAGGGCCCGACAGAGCCCGACAGGGCCCGACAGGGCCCGACAGAGCCCAGTAGAGCCCGACAGAGCCCGACAGAGCCCGACAGAACCCGACAGAGCCCAGTAGAGCCCAGTAGAGCCCGACAGAGCCCGACACAGCCCAACAGAGCCCGACAGAGCCCGACAGGGCCCGACAGAGCCCGACAGAGCCCGACAGGGCCCGACAGGGCCCAGTAGAGCCCGACAGAGCCCGACAGGGCCCGACAGAGCCCGACAGGGCCCGACAGAGCCCGACAGAGCCCGACAGGGCCCAGTAGAGCCCGACAGAGCCCGACAGAGCCCGACAGAGCCCGACAGGGCCCAGTAGAGCCCGACAGAGCCCGACAGGGCCCGACAGAGCCCGACAGAGCCCGACAGGGCCCAGTAGAGCCCAGTAGAGCCCGACAGAGCCCTTTAGAGCCCGACAGAGCCCGACAGAGCCCTACAGAGCCCGACAGGGCCCGACAGGGCCCGACAGAGCCCGACAGGGCCCGACAGAGCCCGACAGAGCCCGACAGAGCCCGACAGGGCCCGACAGAGCCTGACAGAGCCCGACAGGGCCCAGTAGAGCCCGACAGAGCCCGACAGAGCCCGACAGAGCCCGACAGAGCCCGACAGGGCACGACAGAGCCCGACAGGGCCCGACAGAGCCCGACAGGGTCCGACAGGGCCCGACAGGGCCCAGAAGAGCCCGATAGAGCCCGACAGAGCCCGACAGAGCCCGACAGGGCCCGACAGAGCCCGACAGAGCCCGACAGGGCCCGACAGGGCCCGACAGGGCCCGACAGAGCCCGACAGAGAACGACAGGGCCCAGTAGAGCCCGACAGAGCCCGACAGGGCCCAGTAGAGCCCGACAGAGCCCGACAGAGCCCGACAGAGCCCGACAGAGCCCGAGAGAGCCCAGTAGAGCCCGACAGAGCCCGACAGAGCCCGACAGAGCCCGACACGGCCCGACAGGGCCCGACAGAGCCCGACAGAGCCCGACAGGGCCCAGTAGAGCCCGAGAGAGCCCGACAGAGCCCGACAGAGCCCAGTAGAGCCCGACAGAGCCCGACAGAGCCCGACAGGGCCCGACAGGGCCCGACAGAGCCCGACAGAGCTCGACAGGGCCCGACAGGGCCCGACAGAGCCCAGTAGAGCCCGACAGAGCCCGACAGAGCCCGACAGAGCCCGACAGGGCCCGACAGGGCCCGACAGGGCCCAGTAGAGCCCGACAGAGCCCGACAGAGCCCGACAGAGCCCGACAGGGCCCGACAGAGCCCGACAGAGCCCGACAGGGCCCGACAGGGCCCGACAGAGCCCGACAGGGCCCGACAGGGCACGACAGAGCCCGACAGAGCCCGAGAGGGCACGACAGAGCCCGACAGAGCCCGACAGAGCCCGACAGAACCCGACAGAGCCCGACAGAGCCCGACAGAGCCCAGTAGAGCCTGACAGAGCCCGACAGAGCCCGACAGGGCCCGACAGGGCCCAGTAGAGCCCGACAGAGCCCAACAGAGCCCGACAGAGCCCAGTAGAGCCCAGTAGAGCCCGACAGAGCCCGACACAGCCAAACAGAGCCCGACAGAGCCCGACAGGGCCCGACAGAGCCCGACAGGGCCCGACAGAACCCGACAGAGCCCGACAGGGCCCGACAGGGCCCAGTAGAGCCCGACAGAGCCCGACAGGGCCCGACAGAGCCCGACAGGGCCCGACAGAGCCCGACAGAGCCCGACAGGGCCCAGTAGAGCCCGACAGAGCCCGACAGAGCCCGACAGAGCCCGACAGGGCGCAGTAGAGCCCGACAGAGCCCGACAGGGCCCGACAGAGCCCGACAGAGCCCGACAGGGCCCAGTAGAGCCCAGTAGAGCCCGACAGAGCCCAGTAGAGCCCGACAGAGCCCGACAGAGCCCTACAGAGCCCGACAGGGCCCGACAGGGCCCGACAGAGCCCGACAGGGCCCGACAGAGCCCGACAGAGCCCGACAGAGCCCGACAGGACCCGACAGAGCCTGACAGAGCCCGACAGGGCCCAGTAGAGCCCGACAGAGCCCGACAGAGCCCGACAGAGCCCGACAGGGCCCGACAGGGCACGACAGAGCCCGACAGGGCCCGACAGAGCCCGACAGGGTCCGACAGGGCCCGACAGGGCCCAGAAGAGCCCGATAGAGCCCGACAGAGCCCGACAGAGCCCGACAGGGCCCGACAGAGCCCGACAGAGCCCGACAGGGCCCGACAGGGCCCGACAGGGCCCAACAGAGCCCGACAGAGAACGACAGGGCCCAGTAGAGCCCGACAGGGCCCGACAGAGCCCGACAGGGCACGACAGGGCACGACAGAGCCCGACAGAGCCCGACAGGGCCCGACAGAGCCCGACAGAGCCCGACAGAGCCCGACAGAGCCCGACAGGGCCCGACAGGGCCCAGTAGAGGCCGACAGAGCCCAGTAGAGCCCAGTAGAGCCCGACAGAGCCCGACAGAGCCCGACAGAGCCCGACAGGGCCCGACAGGGCCCGACAGGGCCCAGTAGAGCCCGACAGATCCCGACAGGGCCCGACAGAGCCCGACAGAGCCCGACAGGGCCCGACAGAGCCCGACAGAGCCCGACAGGGCCCAGTAGAGCCCGACAGAGCCCGACAGAGCCCGACAGAGCCCGACAGAGCCCGAGAGAGCCCAGTAGAGCCCGACAGAGCCCGACAGAGCCCGACAGAGCCCGACAGGGCCCGACAGGGCCCGACAGAGCCCGACAGAGCCCGACAGGGCCCAGTAGAGCCCGACAGAGCCCGACAGAGCCCGACAGAGCCCGACAGAGCCCAGTAGAGCCCGACAGAGCCCGACAGAGCCCGACAGGGCCCGACAGGGCCCGACAGAGCCCGACAGAGCTCGACAGGGCCCGACAGGGCCCGACAGAGCCCAGTAGAGCCCGACAGAGCCCGACAGAGCCCGACAGAGCCCGACAGGGCCCGACAGGGCCCGACAGGGCCCAGTAGAGCCCGACAGAGCCCGACAGAGCCCGACAGAGCCCGACAGGGCCCGACAGGGCCCAGAAGAGCCCGTCAGAGCCCGACAGAGACCGACAGAGCCCGACACGGCCCGACAGGGCCCGACAGAGCCCGACAGGGCCCGACAGGGCCCGACATAGCCCGACAGAGCCCGACAGGGCCCAGTAGAGCCCGACAGAGCCCGACAGAGCCCAGTAGAGCCCAGTAGAGCCCGACAGAGCCTGACAGAGCCCGACAGAGCCCGACAGAACCCGACAGAGCCCGACAGAGACCAGTTGAGCCCGACAGAGCCCGACAGAGCCCGACAGAGCCCGACAGGGCCCGACAGGGCCCAGTAGAGCCCGACAGAGCCCGACAGGGCCCGACAGAGCCCAGTAGAGCCCGACAGAGCCCGACAGAGCCCGACAGAGCCCGACAGGGCCCAGTAGAGCCCGACAGAGCCCGACAGGGCCCGACAGAGCCCGACAGAGCCCGACAGGGCCCAGTAGAGCCCAGTAGAGCCCGACAGAGCCCAGTAGAGCCCGACAGAGCCCGACAGAGCCCTACAGGGCCCGACAGGGCCCGACAGGGCCCGACAGAGCCCGACAGGGCCCGACAGAGCCCGACAGAGCCCGACAGAGCCCGACAGGGCCCGACAGAGCCTGACAGAGCCCGACAGGGCCCAGTAGAGCCCGACAGAGCCCGACAGAGCCCGACAGAGCCCGACAGAGCCCAGTAGAGCCCGACAGAGCCCGACAGAGCCCGACAGAGCCCGACAGGGCCCGACAGAGCCCAGTAGAGCCCGACAGGGCCCGACAGAGCCCGACAGAGCCCGACAGGGCCCGACAGGGCCCAGTAGAGCCCGACAGAGCCCGACAGGGCCCGACAGGGCCCAGTAGAGCCCGACAGAGCCCGACAGAGCCCGACAGAACCCGTCAGAGCCCGACAGGGCCCGACAGGGCCCAGTAGAGCCCGACAGGGCCCGACAGAGCCCGACAGAGCCCGACAGAGCCCGACAGGGCCCGACAGGGCCCAGTAGAGCCCGACAGAGCCCGACAGAGCCCGACAGAACCCGTCAGAGCCCGACAGAGCCCGACAGAGTCCGACAGGTCCCAGTAGAGCCCGACAGAGCCCGACAGAGCCCGACAGAGCCCGACAGGGCCCGACAGAGCCCGACAGAGCCCGACAGAGCCCGACAGGGCCCAGTAGAGCCCGACAGAGCCGAGAGGGCCCGACAGAGCACGACAGAGCCCGACAGAGCCCGACAGAGCCCGACAGAGCCCGACAGGGCCCAGTAGAGCCCGACAGAGCCCGACAGAGCCCGACAGAACCCGACAGGGCCCAGTAGAGCCCGACAGAGCCCGACAGAGCCCGACAGGGCCCGACAGAGTCCGACAGAGCCCGACAGAGCCCGACAGCGCCCGACAGGGCCCAGTAGAGCCCGACAGAGCCCGACAGAGCCCGACAGAGCCCGACAGGGCCCGACAGAGCCCGACAGAGCCCGACAGAGCCCGACAGAGCCCGACAGGGCCCAGTAGAGCTCGACAGAGCCCGACAGGGCCCGACAGAGCCCGACAGAGCCCGACAGAGCCCGACAGGGCCCAGTAGAGCCCGACAGGGCCCGACAGAGCCCGACAGAGCCCGACAGAGCCCGACAGGGCCCGACAGAGCCCGAGAGAGCCCGACAGGGCCCGACAGGGCCCGACAGAGCCCGACAGGGCCCGACAGAGCCCGACAGAGCCCGACAGAGCCCGACAGGGCCCGACAGAGCCCGACAGAGCCCGACAGGGCCCAGTAGAGCCCGACAGAGCCCGACAGAGCCCGACAGAGCCCGACAGAGCCCAGTAGAGCCCGACAGAGCCCGACAGAGCCCGACAGAGCCCGACAGGGCCCGACAGAGCCCGACAGAGCCCGACAGGGCCCGACAGAGCCCGACAGGGCCCAGTAGAGCCCGACAGAGCCCGACAGAGCCCGACAGAGCCCGACAGAGCACAGTAGAGCCCGACAGAGCCCGACAGAGCCCGACAGAGCCCAGTAGAGCCCGACAGAGCCCGACAGGGCCCGACAGGGCCCGACAGGGCCCAGTAGAGCCCGACAGAGCCCGACAGAGCCCAGTAGAGCCCAGTAGAGCGCGACAGAGCCCGACAGAGCCCGAGAGAACCCGACAGGGCCCGACAGGGCCCGACAGGGCCCGACAGAGCCCGACAGGGCCCGACAGGGCCCAGTAGAGCCCGAAAGAGCCCGACAGAGCCCAGTAGAGCCCAGTAGAGCCCGACAGGGCCCGACAGGGCCCGACAGGGCCCAGTAGAGCCCGACAGAGCCTGACAGAGCCTGACAGAGCCCGACAGAGCCCGACAGGGCCCGACAGAGCCCGACAGAGCCCGACAGGGCCCAGTAGAGCCCGACAGAGCCCGACAGAGCCCGACAGAGCCCGACAGAGCCCGACAGGGCCCAGTAGAGTCCGACAGAGCCCGACAGAGCCCGACAGAGCCCGACAGGGCCCGACAGGGCCCGACAGAGCCCGACAGAGCCCGACAGGGCCCGACAAGGCCCGACAGGGCCCAGTAGAGCCCGATAGAGCCCGACAGAGCCCGACAGAGCCCGACAGGGCGTGACAGAGCCCGACAGAGCCCGACAGGGCCCGACAGGGCCCGACAGGGCCCGACAGAGCCCGACAGGGCCCGATAGAGCCCGACAGGGCCCGACAGAGCCCGACAGAGCCCGACAGGGCACGACAGAGCCCGACAGAGCCCGACAGGGCCCGACAGAGCCCGACAGAGCCCGACAGAGCCCGACAGGGCCCGACAGGGCCCAGTAGAGTCCGACAGAGCCCAGTAGAGCCCAGTAGAGCCCGACAGAGCCCGACAGAGCCCGACAGGGCCCGACAGGGCCCGACAGGGCCCAGTAGAGCCCGACAGAGCCCGACAGGGCCCGACAGAGCCCGACAGAGCCCGACAGGGCCCGACAGAGCCCGACAGAGCCCGACAGGGCCCAGTAGAGCCCGACAGAGCCCGACAGAGCCCGACAGAGCCCGACAGAGCCCGACAGGGCCCGACAGAGCCCGACAGGGCCCGACAGGGCCCGACAGAGCCCGACAGGGCCCGACAGGGCCCGACAGAGCCCGACAGGGCCCGACAGAGCCCGACAGAGCCCGACAGAGCCCGACAGGGCCCCACAGAGCCCGACAGAGCCCGACAGGGCCCAGTAGAGCCCGACAGAGCCCGACAGAGCCCGACAGAGCCCAGTAGAGCCTGACAGAGCCCGACAGAGCCCGACAGGGCCCGACAGGGCCCGACAGAGCCCGACAGAGCCCGACAGGGCCCAGTAGAGCCCGACAGAGCCCGACAGAGCCCGACAGAGCCCGACAGAGCCCAGTAGAGCCCGACAGAGCCCGACAGAGCCCGACAGGGCCCGACAGGGCCCGACAGAGCCCGACAGAGCCCGACAGGGCCCGACAGGGCCCGACAGAGCCCAGTAGAGCCCGACAGAGCCCGACAGAGCCCGACAGGGCCCGACAGGGCCCGACAGGGCCCAGTAGAGCCCGACAGAGCCCGACAGAGCCCGACAGAGCCCGACAGGGCCCGACAGAGCCCGACAGAGCCCGACAGGGCCCGACAGGGCCCGACAGAGCCCGACAGGGCCCGACAGAGCCCGACAGGGCCCGACAGGGCACGACAGAGCCCGACAGAGCCCGACAGGGCCCGACAGAGCCCGACAGAACCCGACAGAGCCCGACAGAGCCCAGTAGACCCCAGTAGAGCCCGACAGAGCCCGACAGAGCCCGACAGGGCCCAGTAGAGCCCGACAGAGCCCGACAGAGCCCGACAGAACCCGACAGGGCCCAGTAGAGCCCGACAGAGCCCGACAGGGCCCGACAGAGCCCGACAGAGCCCGACAGGGCCCGACAGCGCCCGACAGGGCCCAGTAGAGCCCGACAGAGCCCAACAGAGCCCGACAGAGCCCGACAGGGCCCGACAGAGCCCGACAGAGCCCGACAGAGCCCGACAGGGCCCGACAGGGCCCAGTAGATCCCGACAGAGCCCGACAGGGCCCGACAGGGCCCGACAGAGCCCGACAGAGCCCGACAGGGCCCAGTAGAGCCCGACAGAGCCCGACAGAGCCCGACAGAGCCCGACAGGGCCCGACAGAGCCCGACAGAGCCCGACAGGGCCCGACAGGGGCCGACAGAGCCCGACAGGGCCCGACAGAGCCCGACAGAGCCCGACAGAGCCCGACAGAGCCCATTAGAGCCCAGTAGAGCCCGACAGAGCCCGACAGAGCCCGACAGAGCCCTACAGAGCCCGACAGAGCCCGACAGAGCCCAGTAGAGCCCGACAGAGCCCGACAGAGCCCGACAGAGCCCGACAGAGCCCGACAGGGCCCGACAGGGCCCGACAGAGCCTGACAGAGCCCGACAGGGCCCGACAGAGCCCGACAGGGCCCAGTAGAGCCCGACAGAGCCCGACAGAGCCCGACAGAGCCCGACAGAGCCCAGTAGAGCCCGACAGAGCCCGACAGAGCCCGACAGAGCCCAGTAGAGCCCGACAGAGCCCGACAGGGCCCGACAGGGCCCGACAGGGCCCAGTAGAGCCCGACAGAGCCCGACAGAGCCCAGTAGAGCCCAGTAGAGCCCGACAGAGCCCGACAGAGCCCGACAGAGCCCGACAGGGCCCGACAGGGCCCGACAGGGCCCAGTAGAGCCCGACAGAGCCCGACAGAGCCTGACAGAGCCCGACAGGGCCCGACAGGGCCTGACAGGGCCCGACAGAGCCCGACAGGGCCCAGTAGAGCCCGACAGAGCCCGACAGAGCCTGACAGAGCCCGACAGAGCCCGACAGGGCCCGACAGAACCCGAAAGAGCCCGACAGAGCCCGACAGGGCCCGACAGGGCCCGACAGAGCCCGACAGAGCCCGACAGGGCCCGACAGAGCCCGACAGAGCCCGACAGGGCCCGACAGGGCCCGACAGGGCCCAGTAGAGCCCGACAGAGCCCGACAGAGCCCGACAGAGCCCGACAGGGCCCGACAGAGCCCGACAGAGCCCGACAGGGCCCGACAGGGCCCGACAGAGCCCGACAGGGCCCGACAGGGCACGACAGAGCCCGACAGAGCCCGACAGGGCCCAGTAGAGCCCGACAGAGCCCGACAGAGCCCGACAGGGCCCGACAGAGCCCGACAGAGCCCGACAGGGCCCAGTAGAGCCCGACAGAGCCCGACAGAGCCCGACAGAGCCCGACAGAGCCCAGTAGAGCCCGACAGAGCCCGACAGAGCCCGACAGAGCCCGACAGAGCCCGACAGGGCCCGACAGGGCCCGACAGAGCCTGACAGAGCCCGACAGGGCCCGACAGAGCCCGACAGGGCCCAGTAGAGCCCGACAGAGCCCGACAGAGCCCGACAGAGCCCGACAGAGCCCAGTAGAGCCCGACAGAGCCCGACAGAGCCCGACAGAGACCAGTAGAGCCCGACAGAGCCCGACAGGGCCCGACAGGGCCCGACAGGGCCCAGTAGAGCCCGACAGAGCCCGACAGAGCCCAGTAGAGCCCAGTAGAGCCCGACAGAGCCCGACAGAGCCCGACAGAGCCCGACAGGGCCCGACAGGGCCCGACAGGGCCCAGTAGAGCCCGAAAGAGCCCGACATAGCCCAGTAGAGCCCAGTAGAGCCCGACAGGGCCCGACAGGGCCCGACAGGGCCCAGTAGAGCCCGACAGAGCCTGACAGAGCCTGACAGAGCCCGACAGGGCCCGACAGGGCCTGACAGGGCCCGACAGAGCCCGACAGGGCCCAGTAGAGCCCGACAGAGCCCGACAGAGCCTGACAGAGCCCGACAGAGCCCGACAGGGCCCGACAGAACTCGACAGAGCCCGACAGAGCCCGACAGGGCCCGACAGGGCCCGACAGAGCCCGACAGAGCCCGACAGGGCCCGACAGAGCCCGACAGAGCCCGACAGGGCCCGACAGGGCCCGACAGGGCCCAGTAGAGCCCGACAGAGCCCGACAGAGCCCGACAGAGCCCGACAGGGCCCGACAGAGCCCGACAGAGCCCGACAGGGCCCGACAGGGCCCGACAGAGCCCGACAGGGCCCGACAGGGCACGACAGAGCCCGACAGAGCCCGACAGGGCCCGACAGAGCCCGACAGAACCCGACAGAGCCCGACAGAGCCCAGTAGACCCCAGTAGAGCCCGACAGAGCCCGACAGAGCCCGACAGAGCCCGACAGGGCCCGACAGGGCCCAGTAGAGCCCGACAGAGCCCGACAGAGCCCGACAGAGCCCGACAGGGCCCGACAGGGCCCAGAAGAGCCCGACAGAGCCCGACAGAGCCCGACAGAGCCCAGTAGAGCCCGACAGAGCCCGACACAGCCCGACAGAGCCCGACAGAGCCCGACAGGGCCCGACAGGGCCCGACAGAGCCCGACAGGGCCCGACAGGGCCCGACAGAGCCCGACAGAGCCCGACAGGGCCCGACAGGGCCCGACAGAGCCCGACAGAGCCCGACAGAGCCCGACAGGGCCCGACAGGGCCCAGTAGAGCCCGACAGAGCCCGACAGGGCCCGACAGAACCCGTCAGAGCCCGACAGGGCCCGACAGGGCCCAGTAGAGCCCGACAGGGCCCGACAGGGCCCAGTAGAGCCCGACAGGGCCCGACAGAGCCCGACAGAGCCCGACAGAGCCCGACAGGGCCCGACAGGGCCCAGTAGAGCCCGACAGAGCCCGACAGAGCCCGACAGAACCCGTCAGAGCCCGACAGAGCCCGACAGAGCCCGACAGAGTCCGACAGGTCCCAGTAGAGCCCGACAGAGCCCGACAGAGCCCGACAGGGCCCGACAGGGCCCGACAGAGCCCGACAGAGCCCGACAGAGCCCGACAGAGCCCGACAGGGCCCAGTAGAGCCCGACAGAGCCGAGAGGGCCCGACAGAGCACGACAGAGCCCGACAGAGCCCGACAGAGCCCGACAGAGCCCGACAGGGCCCAGTAGAGCCCGACAGAGCCCGACAGAGCCCGACAGAACCCGACAGGGCCCAGTAGAGCCCGACAGAGCCCGACAGAGCCCGACAGGGGCCCGACAGAGTCCGACAGAGCCCGACAGAGCCCGACAGCGCCCGACAGGGCCCAGTAGAGCCCGACAGAGCCCGACAGAGCCCGACAGAGCCCGACAGGGCCCGACAGAGCCCGACAGAGCCCGACAGGGCCCCACAGGGCCCAGTAGAGCTCGACAGAGCCCGACAGGGCCCGACAGAGCCCGACAGAGCCCGACAGAGCCCGACAGGGCCCAGTAGAGCCCGACAGGGCCCGACAGAGCCCGACAGAGCCCGACAGAGCCCGACAGGGCCCGACAGAGCCCGAGAGAGCCCGACAGGGCCCGACAGGGCCCGACAGAGCCCGACAGGGCCCGACAGAGCCCGACAGAGCCCGACAGAGCCCGACAGGGCCCGACAGAGCCCGACAGAGCCCGACAGGGCCCAGTAGAGCCCGACAGAGCCCGACAGAGCCCGACAGAGCCCGACAGAGCCCAGTAGAGCCCGACAGAGCCCGACAGAGCCCGACAGAGCCCGACAGGGCCCGACAGAGCCCGACAGAGCCCGACAGGGCCCGACAGAGCCCGACAGGGCCCAGTAGAGCCCGACAGAGCCCGACAGAGCCCGACAGAGCCCGACAGAGCACAGTAGAGCCCGACAGAGCCCGACAGAGCCCGACAGAGCCCAGTAGAGCCCGACAGAGCCCGACAGGGCCCGACAGGCCCGACAGGGCCCAGTAGAGCCCGACAGAGCCCGACAGAGCCCAGTAGAGCCCAGTAGAGCCCGACAGAGCCCGACAGAGCCCGAGAGAACCCGACAGGGCCCGACAGGGCCCGACAGGGCCCGACAGGGCCCAGTAGAGCCCGAAAGAGCCCGACAGAGCCCAGTAGAGCCCAGTAGAGCCCGACAGGGCCCGACAGGGCCCGACAGGGCCCAGTAGAGCCCGACAGAGCCTGACAGAGCCTGACAGAGCCCGACAGAGCCCGACAGGGCCCGACAGAGCCCGACAGAGCCCGACAGGGCCCAGTAGAGCCCGACAGAGCCCGACAGAGCCCGACAGAGCCCGACAGAGCCCGACAGGGCCCAGTAGAGCCCGACAGAGCCCGACAGAGCCCGACAGAGCCCGACAGGGCCCGACAGGGCCCGACAGAGCCCGACAGAGCCCGACAGGGCCCGACAGGGCCCGACAGGGCCCAGTAGAGCCCGATAGAGCCCGACAGAGCCCGACAGAGCCCGACAGGGCGTGACAGAGCCCGACAGAGCCCGACAGGGCCCGACAGGGCCTGACAGGGCCCGACAGAGCCCGACAGGGCCCGATAGAGCCCGACAGGGCCCGACAGAGCCTGACAGAGCCCGACAGGGCACGACAGAGCCCGACAGAGCCCGACAGGGCCCGACAGAGCCCGACAGAGCCCGACAGAGCCCGACAGGGCCCGACAGGGCCCAGTAGAGCCCGACAGAGCCCAGTAGAGCCCAGTAGAGCCCGACAGAGCCCGACAGAGCCCGACAGGGCCCGACAGGGCCCGACAGGGCCCAGTAGAGCCCGACAGAGCCCGACAGGGCCCAGTAGAGCCCGACAGAGCCCGACAGAGCCCGACAGAGCCCGACAGGGCCCGACAGAGCCCGACAGGGCCCGACAGGGCCCGACAGAGCCCGACAGGGCCCGACAGGGCCCGACAGAGCCCGACAGAGCCCGACAGGGCCCCACAGAGCCCGACAGAGCCCGACAGGGCCCAGTAGAGCCCGACAGAGCCCGACAGAGCCCGACAGAGCCCAGTAGAGCCTGACAGAGCCCGACAGAGCCCGACAGGGCCCGACAGGGCCCGACAGAGCCCGACAGAGCCCGACAGGGCCCAGTAGAGCCCGACAGAGCCCGACAGAGCCCGACAGAGCCCGACAGAGCCCAGTAGAGCCCGACAGAGCCCGACAGAGCCCGACAGGGCCCGACAGGGCCCGACAGAGCCCGACAGAGCCCGACAGGGCCCGACAGGGCCCGACAGAGCCCAGTAGAGCCCGACAGAGCCCGACAGAGCCCGACAGGGCCCGACAGGGCCCGACAGGGCCCAGTAGAGCCCGACAGAGCCCGACAGAGCCCGACAGAGCCCGACAGGGCCCGACAGAGCCCGACAGAGCCCGACAGGGCCCGACAGGGCCCGACAGAGCCCGACAGGGCCCGACAGAGCCCGACAGGGCCCGACAGGGCACGACAGAGCCCGACAGAGCCCGACAGGGCCCGACAGAGCCCGACAGAACCCGACAGAGCCCGACAGAGCCCAGTAGACCCCAGTAGAGCCCGACAGAGCCCGACAGAGCCCGACAGGGCCCAGTAGAGCCCGACAGAGCCCGACAGGGCCCGACAGAGCCCGACAGAGCCCGACAGGGCCCGACAGAGCCCGACAGAGCCCGACAGAGCCCGACAGGGACCAGTAGAGCCCAGTAGAACCCGACAGAGCCCAGTAGAGCCCGACAGAGCCCGACAGAGCCCGACAGAGCCCGACAGAGCCCAACAGGGCCCGACAGAGCCCAACAGAGCCCGACAGGGCCCGACAGAGCCCGACAGGGCCCAGTAGAGCCCGACAGAGCCCGACAGAGCCCAGTAGAGCCCGACAGAGCCCGACAGAGCCCGACAGGGCCCGACAGAGCCCGACAGAGCCCGACAGGGCCCGACAGAGCCCGACAGAGCCCGACAGAGCCCGACAGGGCCCGACAGGGCCCGACAGGGCCCAGTAGAGCCCGACAGAGCCCGACAGAGCCCGACAGAGCCCGACAGGGCCCGACAGGGCCCGACAGAGCCCGACAGGGCCCGACAGGGCCCGACAGAGCCCAGTAGAGCCCGACAGAGCCCGACAGAGCCCGACAGAACCCGACAGAGCCCGACAGAGCCCAGGAGAGCCCGACAGAGCCCGACAGAGCCCGACAGAGCCCGACAGAGCCCGACAGGGCCCAGTAGAGCCCGATAGAGCCCGACAGAGCCCGACAGAGCCCGACAGGGCCCGACAGTGCCCAGAAGAGCCCGACAGAGCCCGACAGAGCCCGACAGAACCCGACAGAGCCCGACAGAGCCCGACAGAGCCCGACAGGGCCCGACAGGGCCCAGTAGAGCCCGACAGAGCCCGACAGAGCCCATTAGAGCCCAGTAGAGCCCGACAGAGCCCGACAGAGCCCGACAGAGCCCGACAGAACCCGACAGAGTCCGACAGAGACCAGTTGAGCCCGACAGAGCCCGACAGAGCCCGACAGAGCCCGACAGAGCCCAGTAGAGCTCGACAGAGCCCGACAGAGCCCGACAGAGCCCGACAGGGCCCGACAGAGCCTGACAGAGCCCGACAGGGCCCGACAGGGCCCGACAGAGCCCAGTAGAACCCGACAGAGCCCGACAGAGCCCGACAGAGCCCGACAGGGCCCAGTAGAGACCAGTAGAGCCCGACAGAGCCCAGTAGAGCCCGACAGAGCCCCACAGAGCCCGACAGAGCCCGACAGGGCCCGACAGAGCCTGACAGAGCCCGACAGGGCCCGACAGGGCCCGACAGAGCCCGACAGGGCCCAGTAGAGCCCGACAGAGCCCGACAGAGCCCGACAGAGCCCGACAGAGCCCGACAGGGCCCGACAGGGCCCAGAAGAGCCCGACAGAGCCCGACAGAGTCCAGTAGAGCCCGACAGAGCCCGACAGAGCCCGACAGAGCCCGACAGGGCCCGACAGGGCCCGACAGGGCCCAGTAGAGCCCGACAGAGCCCGACAGAGCCCGACAGAGCCCGACAGGGCCCGACAGGGCCCAGAAGAGCCCGTCAGAGCCCGACAGAGACCGACAGAGCCCGACAGGGCCCGACAGGGCCCGACAGAGCCCGACAGGGCCCGACAGGGCCCGACATAGCCCGACAGAGC
The DNA here is from genome assembly GCF_036013445.1 of Caloenas nicobarica. NCBI lineage: Eukaryota > Metazoa > Chordata > Aves > Columbiformes > Columbidae > Caloenas > Caloenas nicobarica. Next base: position 55,337 of record NW_027017344.1, read on the forward strand.
CCGACAGGGCCCAGTAGAGCCCGACAGAGCCCGACAGAGCCCAGTAGAGCCCAGTAGAGCCCGACAGAGCCTGACAGAGCCCGACAGAGCCCGACAGAACCCGACTGAGCCCGACAGAGACCAGTTGAGCCCGACAGAGCCCGACAGAGCCCGACAGAGCCCGACAGGGCCCGACAGGGCCCAGTAGAGCCCGACAGAGCCCGACAGGGCCCGACAGAGCCCAGTAGAGCCCGACAGAGCCCGACAGAGCCCGACAGAGCCCGACAGGGCCCAGTAGAGCCCGACAGAGCCCGACAGGGCCCGACAGAGCCCGACAGAGCCCGACAGGGCCCAGTAGAGCCCAGTAGAGCCCGACAGAGCCCAGTAGAGCCCGACAGAGCCCGACAGAGCCCTACAGGGCCCGACAGGGCCCGACAGGGCCCGACAGAGCCCGACAGAGCCCGACAGAGCCCGACAGGGCCCGACAGAGCCTGACAGAGCCCGACAGGGCCCAGTAGAGCCCGACAGAGCCCGACAGAGCCCGACAGAGCCGAGAGGGCCCGACAGAGCACGACAGAGCCCGACAGAGCCCGACAGAGCCCGACAGGGCCCGACAGAGCCCGACAGAGCCCGACAGGGCCCGACAGAGCCCGACAGAGCCCGACAGGGCCCGACAGGGCCCAGTAGAGCCCGACAGAGCCCGACAGGGCCCGACAGGGCCCAGTAGAGCCCGACAGAGCCCGACAGGGCCCGACAGAACCCGTCAGAGCCCGACAGGGCCCGACAGGGCCCAGTAGAGCCCGACAGGGCCCGACAGGGCCCAGTAGAGCCCGACAGGGCCCGACAGAGCCCGACAGAGCCCGACAGAGCCCGACAGGGCCCGACAGGGCCCAGTAGAGCCCGACAGAGCCCGACAGAGCCCGACAGAACCCGTCAGAGCCCGACAGAGCCCGACAGAGCCCGACAGAGTCCGACAGGTCCCAGTAGAGCCCGACAGAGCCCGACAGAGCCCGACAGGGCCCGACAGGGCCCGACAGAGCCCGACAGAGCCCGACAGAGCCCGACAGAGCCCGACAGGGCCCAGTAGAGCCCGACAGAGCCGAGAGGGCCCGACAGAGCACGACAGAGCCCGACAGAGCCCGACAGAGCCCGACAGAGCCCGACAGGGCCCAGTAGAGCCCGACAGAGCCCGACAGAGCCCGACAGAACCCGACAGGGCCCAGTAGAGCCCGACAGAGCCCGACAGAGCCCGACAGGGCCCGACAGAGTCCGACAGAGCCCGACAGAGCCCGACAGCGCCCGACAGGGCCCAGTAGAGCCCGACAGAGCCCGACAGAGCCCGACAGAGCCCGACAGGGCCCGACAGAGCCCGACAGAGCCCGACAGGGCCCCACAGGGCCCAGTAGAGCTCGACAGAGCCCGACAGGGCCCGACAGAGCCCGACAGAGCCCGACAGAGCCCGACAGGGCCCAGTAGAGCCCGACAGGGCCCGACAGAGCCCGACAGAGCCCGACAGAGCCCGACAGGGCCCGACAGAGCCCGAGAGAGCCCGACAGGGCCCGACAGGGCCCGACAGAGCCCGACAGGGCCCGACAGAGCCCGACAGAGCCCGACAGAGCCCGACAGGGCCCGACAGAGCCCGACAGAGCCCGACAGGGCCCAGTAGAGCCCGACAGAGCCCGACAGAGCCCGACAGAGCCCGACAGAGCCCAGTAGAGCCCGACAGAGCCCGACAGAGCCCGACAGAGCCCGACAGGGCCCGACAGAGCCCGACAGAGCCCGACAGGGCCCGACAGAGCCCGACAGGGCCCAGTAGAGCCCGACAGAGCCCGACAGAGCCCGACAGAGCCCGACAGAGCACAGTAGAGCCCGACAGAGCCCGACAGAGCCCGACAGAGCCCAGTAGAGCCCGACAGAGCCCGACAGGGCCCGACAGGGCCCGACAGGGCCCAGTAGAGCCCGACAGAGCCCGACAGAGCCCAGTAGAGCCCAGTAGAGCCCGACAGAGCCCGACAGAGCCCGAGAGAACCCGACAGGGCCCGACAGGGCCCGACAGGGCCCGACAGGGCCCAGTAGAGCCCGAAAGAGCCCGACAGAGCCCAGTAGAGCCCAGTAGAGCCCGACAGGGCCCGACAGGGCCCGACAGGGCCCAGTAGAGCCCGACAGAGCCTGACAGAGCCTGACAGAGCCCGACAGAGCCCGACAGGGCCCGACAGAGCCCGACAGAGCCCGACAGGGCCCAGTAGAGCCCGACAGAGCCCGACAGAGCCCGACAGAGCCCGACAGAGCCCGACAGGGCCCAGTAGAGCCCGACAGAGCCCGACAGAGCCCGACAGAGCCCGACAGGGCCCGACAGGGCCCGACAGAGCCCGACAGAGCCCGACAGGGCCCGACAGGGCCCGACAGGGCCCAGTAGAGCCCGATAGAGCCCGACAGAGCCCGACAGAGCCCGACAGGGCGTGACAGAGCCCGACAGAGCCCGACAGGGCCCGACAGGGCCTGACAGGGCCCGACAGAGCCCGACAGGGCCCGATAGAGCCCGACAGGGCCCGACAGAGCCTGACAGAGCCCGACAGGGCACGACAGAGCCCGACAGAGCCCGACAGGGCCCGACAGAGCCCGACAGAGCCCGACAGAGCCCGACAGGGCCCGACAGGGCCCAGTAGAGCCCGACAGAGCCCAGTAGAGCCCAGTAGAGCCCGACAGAGCCCGACAGAGCCCGACAGGGCCCGACAGGGCCCGACAGGGCCCAGTAGAGCCCGACAGAGCCCGACAGGGCCCAGTAGAGCCCGACAGAGCCCGACAGAGCCCGACAGAGCCCGACAGAGCCCGACAGAGCCCGACAGGGCCCGACAGGGCCCGACAGAGCCCGACAGGGCCCGACAGGGCCCGACAGAGCCCGACAGAGCCCGACAGGGCCCCACAGAGCCCGACAGAGCCCGACAGGGCCCAGTAGAGCCCGACAGAGCCCGACAGAGCCCGACAGAGCCCAGTAGAGCCTGACAGAGCCCGACAGAGCCCGACAGGGCCCGACAGGGCCCGACAGAGCCCGACAGAGCCCGACAGGGCCCAGTAGAGCCCGACAGAGCCCGACAGAGCCCGACAGAGCCCGACAGAGCCCAGTAGAGCCCGACAGAGCCCGACAGAGCCCGACAGGGCCCGACAGGGCCCGACAGAGCCCGACAGAGCCCGACAGGGCCCGACAGGGCCCGACAGAGCCCAGTAGAGCCCGACAGAGCCCGACAGAGCCCGACAGGGCCCGACAGGGCCCGACAGGGCCCAGTAGAGCCCGACAGAGCCCGACAGAGCCCGACAGAGCCCGACAGGGCCCGACAGAGCCCGACAGAGCCCGACAGGGCCCGACAGGGCCCGACAGAGCCCGACAGGGCCCGACAGAGCCCGACAGGGCCCGACAGGGCACGACAGAGCCCGACAGAGCCCGACAGGGCCCGACAGAGCCCGACAGAACCCGACAGAGCCCGACAGAGCCCAGTAGACCCCAGTAGAGCCCGACAGAGCCCGACAGAGCCCGACAGGGCCCAGTAGAGCCCGACAGAGCCCGACAGAGCCCGACAGAACCCGACAGGGCCCAGTAGAGCCCGACAGAGCCCGACAGGGCCCGACAGAGCCCGACAGAGCCCGACAGGGCCCGACAGCGCCCGACAGGGCCCAGTAGAGCCCGACAGAGCCCAACAGAGCCCGACAGAGCCCGACAGGGCCCGACAGAGCCCGACAGAGCCCGACAGAGCCCGACAGGGCCCGACAGGGCCCAGTAGATCCCGACAGAGCCCGACAGGGCCCGACAGGGCCCGACAGAGCCCGACAGAGCCCGACAGGGCCCAGTAGAGCCCGACAGAGCCCGACAGGGCCCGACAGAGCCCGACAGAGCCCGACAGGGCCCGACAGGGGCCGACAGAGCCCGACAGGGCCCGACAGAGCCCGACAGAGCCCGACAGAGCCCGACAGGGCCCGACAGAGCCCGACAGAGCCCGACAGGGCCCAGTAGAGCCCGACAGAGCCCGACAGAGCCCGACAGAGCCCGACAGAGCCCAGTAGAGCCCGACAGAGCCCGACAGAGCCCGACAGAGCCCGACAGAGCCCGACAGGGCCCGACAGGGCCCGACAGAGCCTGACAGAGCCCGACAGGGCCCGACAGAGCCCGACAGGGCCCAGTAGAGCCCGACAGAGCCCGACAGAGCCCGACAGAGCCCGACAGAGCCCAGTAGAGCCCGACAGAGCCCGACAGAGCCCGACAGAGCCCAGTAGAGCCCGACAGAGCCCGACAGGGCCCGACAGGGCCCGACAGGGCCCAGTAGAGCCCGACAGAGCCCGACAGAGCCCAGTAGAGCCCAGTAGAGCCCGACAGAGCCCGACAGAGCCCGACAGAGCCCGACAGGGCCCGACAGGGCCCGACAGGGCCCAGTAGAGCCCGAAAGAGCCCGACATAGCCCAGTAGAGCCCAGTAGAGCCCGACAGGGCCCGACAGGGCCCGACAGGGCCCAGTAGAGCCCGACAGAGCCTGACAGAGCCTGACAGAGCCCGACAGGGCCCGACAGGGCCTGACAGGGCCCGACAGAGCCCGACAGGGCCCAGTAGAGCCCGACAGAGCCCGACAGAGCCTGACAGAGCCCGACAGAGCCCGACAGGGCCCGACAGAACCCGACAGAGCCCGACAGAGCCCGACAGGGCCCGACAAGGCCCGACAGAGCCCGACAGAGCCCGACAGGGCCCGACAGAGCCCGACAGAGCCCGACAGGGCCCGACAGGGCCCAGTAGAGCCCGACAGAGCCCGACAGAGCCCGACAGAGCCCGACAGGGCCCGACAGAGCCCGACAGAGCCCGACAGGGCCCGACAGGGCCCGACAGAGCCCGACAGGGCCCGACAGAGCCCGACAGGGCCCGACAGGGCACGACAGAGCCCGACAGAGCCCGACAGGGCCCGACAGAGCCCGACAGAACCCGACAGAGCCCGACAGAGCCCAGTAGACCCCAGTAGAGCCCGACAGAGCCCGACAGAGCCCGACAGAGCCCGACAGGGCCCGACAGGGCCCAGTAGAGCCCGACAGAGCACGACAGAGCCCGACAGAGCCCGACAGAGCCCGACAGGGCCCGACAGGGCCCAGAAGAGCCCGACAGAGCCCGACAGAGCCCGACAGAGCCCAGTAGAGCCCAGTAGAGCCCGACAGAGCCCGACACAGCCCGACAGAGCCCGACAGAGCCCGACAGGGCCCGACAGGGCCCGACAGAGCCCGACAGGGCCCGACAGGGCCCAGTAGAGCCCGACAGAGCCCGACAGGGCCCGACAGAGCCCGACAGAGTCTGACAGGGCCCGACAGGGCCCGACAGAGCCCGACAGGGCCCGACAGGGCCCAGTAGAGCCCGACAGAGCCCGACAGAGCCCGACAGAGCCCGACAGGGCCCGACAGGGCCCGACAGAGCCCGACAGGGCCCGACAGGGCCCGACAGAGCCCGACAGAGCCCGACAGGGCCCGACAGAGCCCGACAGAGCCCGACAGAGCCCGACAGGGACCAGTAGAGCCCAGTAGAACCCGACAGAGCCCAGTAGAGCCCGACAGAGCCCGACAGAGCCCGACAGAGCCCGACAGAGCCCAACAGGGCCCGACAGAGCCCAACAGAGCCCGACAGGGCCCGACAGAGCCCGACAGGGCCCAGTAGAGCCCGACAGAGCCCGACAGAGCCCAGTAGAGCCCGACAGAGCCCGACAGAGCCCGACAGGGCCCGACAGAGCCCGACAGAGCCCGACAGGGCCCGACAGAGCCCGACAGAGCCCGACAGAGCCCGACAGGGCCCGACAGGGCCCGACAGGGCCCAGTAGAGCCCGACAGAGCCCGACAGAGCCCGACAGAGCCCGACAGGGCCCGACAGGGCCCGACAGAGCCCGACAGGGCCCGACAGGGCCCGACAGAGCCCAGTAGAGCCCGACAGAGCCCGACAGAGCCCGACAGAACCCGACAGAGCCCGACAGAGCCCAGGAGAGCCCGACAGAGCCCGACAGAGCCCGACAGAGCCCGACAGAGCCCGACAGGGCCCGACAGGGCCCAGTAGAGCCCGATAGAGCCCGACAGAGCCCGACAGAGCCCGACAGGGCCCGACAGTGCCCAGAAGAGCCCGACAGAGCCCGACAGAGCCCGACAGAACCCGACAGAGCCCGACAGAGCCCGACAGAGCCCGACAGGGCCCGACAGGGCCCGACAGAGCCCGACAGGGCCCAGTAGAGCCCGACAGAGCCCGACAGAGCCCATTAGAGCCCAGTAGAGCCCGACAGAGCCCGACAGAGCCCGACAGAGCCCGACAGAGCCCGACAGAACCCGACAGAGCCCGACAGAGACCAGTTGAGCCCGACAGAGCCCGACAGAGCCCGACAGAGCTCAGTAGAGCTCGACAGAGCCCGACAGAGCCCGACAGAGCCCGACAGGGCCCGACAGAGCCTGACAGAGCCCAACAGGGCCCGACAGGGCCCGACAGAGCCCAGTAGAACCCAACAGAGCCCGACAGAGCCCGACAGAGCCCGACAGGGCCCAGTAGAGCCCAGTAGAGCCCGACAGAGCCCAGTAGAGCCCGACAGAGCCCGACAGAGCCCGACAGGGCCCGACAGGGCCCGACAGAGCCCGACAGAGCCCGACAGGGCCCGACAGAGCCCGACAGGGCCCAGTAGAGCCCGACAGAGCCCGACAGAGCCCGACAGAGCCCAGTAGAGCCTGACAGAGCCCGACAGAGCCCGACAGGGCCCGACAGGGCCCGACAGAGCCCGACAGAGCCCGACAGGGCCCAGTAGAGCCCGACAGAGCCCGACAGAGCCCGACAGAGCCCGACAGAGCCCAGTAGAGCCCGACAGAGCCCGACAGAGCCCGACAGGGCCCGACAGGGCCCGACAGAGCCCGACAGAGCCCGACAGGGCCCGACAGGGCCCGACAGAGCCCAGTAGAGCCCGACAGAGCCCGACAGAGCCCGACAGGGCCCGACAGGGCCCGACAGGGCCCAGTAGAGCCCGACAGAGCCCGACAGAGCCCGACAGAGCCCGACAGGGCCCGACAGAGCCCGACAGAGCCCGACAGGGCCCGACAGGGCCCGACAGAGCCCGACAGGGCCCGACAGAGCCCGACAGGGCCCGACAGGGCACGACAGAGCCCGACAGAGCCCGACAGGGCCCGACAGAGCCCGACAGAACCCGACAGAGCCCGACAGAGCCCAGTAGACCCCAGTAGAGCCCGACAGAGCCCGACAGAGCCCGACAGGGCCCAGTAGAGCCCGACAGAGCCCGACAGAGCCCGACAGAACCCGACAGGGCCCAGTAGAGCCCGACAGAGCCCGACAGGGCCCGACAGAGCCCGACAGAGCCCGACAGGGCCCGACAGCGCCCGACAGGGCCCAGTAGAGCCCGACAGAGCCCAACAGAGCCCGACAGAGCCCGACAGGGCCCGACAGAGCCCGACAGAGCCCGACAGAGCCCGACAGGGCCCGACAGGGCCCAGTAGATCCCGACAGAGCCCGACAGGGCCCGACAGGGCCCGACAGAGCCCGACAGAGCCCGACAGGGCCCAGTAGAGCCCGACAGAGCCCGACAGGGCCCGACAGAGCCCGACAGAGCCCGACAGGGCCCGACAGGGGCCGACAGAGCCCGACAGGGCCCGACAGAGCCCGACAGAGCCCGACAGAGCCCGACAGGGCCCGACAGAGCCCGACAGAGCCCGACAGGGCCCAGTAGAGCCCGACAGAGCCCGACAGAGCCCGACAGAGCCCGACAGAGCCCAGTAGAGCCCGACAGAGCCCGACAGAGCCCGACAGAGCCCGACAGAGCCCGACAGGGCCCGACAGGGCCCGACAGAGCCTGACAGAGCCCGACAGGGCCCGACAGAGCCCGACAGGGCCCAGTAGAGCCCGACAGAGCCCGACAGAGCCCGACAGAGCCCGACAGAGCCCAGTAGAGCCCGACAGAGCCCGACAGAGCCCGACAGAGCCCAGTAGAGCCCGACAGAGCCCGACAGGGCCCGACAGGGCCCGACAGGGCCCAGTAGAGCCCGACAGAGCCCGACAGAGCCCAGTAGAGCCCAGTAGAGCCCGACAGAGCCCGACAGAGCCCGACAGAGCCCGACAGGGCCCGACAGGGCCCGACAGGGCCCAGTAGAGCCCGAAAGAGCCCGACATAGCCCAGTAGAGCCCAGTAGAGCCCGACAGGGCCCGACAGGGCCCGACAGGGCCCAGTAGAGCCCGACAGAGCCTGACAGAGCCTGACAGAGCCCGACAGGGCCCGACAGGGCCTGACAGGGCCCGACAGAGCCCGACAGGGCCCAGTAGAGCCCGACAGAGCCCGACAGAGCCTGACAGAGCCCGACAGAGCCCGACAGGGCCCGACAGAACCCGACAGAGCCCGACAGAGCCCGACAGGGCCCGACAAGGCCCGACAGAGCCCGACAGAGCCCGACAGGGCCCGACAGAGCCCGACAGAGCCCGACAGGGCCCGACAGGGCCCAGTAGAGCCCGACAGAGCCCGACAGAGCCCGACAGAGCCCGACAGGGCCCGACAGAGCCCGACAGAGCCCGACAGGGCCCGACAGGGCCCGACAGAGCCCGACAGGGCCCGACAGAGCCCGACAGGGCCCGACAGGGCACGACAGAGCCCGACAGAGCCCGACAGGGCCCGACAGAGCCCGACAGAACCCGACAGAGCCCGACAGAGCCCAGTAGACCCCAGTAGAGCCCGACAGAGCCCGACAGAGCCCGACAGAGCCCGACAGGGCCCGACAGGGCCCAGTAGAGCCCGACAGAGCACGACAGAGCCCGACAGAGCCCGACAGAGCCCGACAGGGCCCGACAGGGCCCAGAAGAGCCCGACAGAGCCCGACAGAGCCCGACAGAGCCCAGTAGAGCCCAGTAGAGCCCGACAGAGCCCGACACAGCCCGACAGAGCCCGACAGAGCCCGACAGGGCCCGACAGGGCCCGACAGAGCCCGACAGGGCCCGACAGGGCCCAGTAGAGCCCGACAGAGCCCGACAGGGCCCGACAGAGCCCGACAGAGTCTGACAGGGCCCGACAGGGCCCGACAGAGCCCGACAGGGCCCGACAGGGCCCAGTAGAGCCCGACAGAGCCCGACAGAGCCCGACAGAGCCCGACAGGGCCCGACAGGGCCCGACAGAGCCCGACAGGGCCCGACAGGGCCCGACAGAGCCCGACAGAGCCCGACAGGGCCCGACAGAGCCCGACAGAGCCCGACAGAGCCCGACAGGGACCAGTAGAGCCCAGTAGAACCCGACAGAGCCCAGTAGAGCCCGACAGAGCCCGACAGAGCCCGACAGAGCCCGACAGAGCCCAACAGGGCCCGACAGAGCCCAACAGAGCCCGACAGGGCCCGACAGAGCCCGACAGGGCCCAGTAGAGCCCGACAGAGCCCGACAGAGCCCAGTAGAGCCCGACAGAGCCCGACAGAGCCCGACAGGGCCCGACAGAGCCCGACAGAGCCCGACAGGGCCCGACAGAGCCCGACAGAGCCCGACAGAGCCCGACAGGGCCCGACAGGGCCCGACAGGGCCCAGTAGAGCCCGACAGAGCCCGACAGAGCCCGACAGAGCCCGACAGGGCCCGACAGGGCCCGACAGAGCCCGACAGGGCCCGACAGGGCCCGACAGAGCCCAGTAGAGCCCGACAGAGCCCGACAGAGCCCGACAGAACCCGACAGAGCCCGACAGAGCCCAGGAGAGCCCGACAGAGCCCGACAGAGCCCGACAGAGCCCGACAGAGCCCGACAGGGCCCGACAGGGCCCAGTAGAGCCCGATAGAGCCCGACAGAGCCCGACAGAGCCCGACAGGGCCCGACAGTGCCCAGAAGAGCCCGACAGAGCCCGACAGAGCCCGACAGAACCCGACAGAGCCCGACAGAGCCCGACAGAGCCCGACAGGGCCCGACAGGGCCCGACAGAGCCCGACAGGGCCCAGTAGAGCCCGACAGAGCCCGACAGAGCCCATTAGAGCCCAGTAGAGCCCGACAGAGCCCGACAGAGCCCGACAGAGCCCGACAGAGCCCGACAGAACCCGACAGAGCCCGACAGAGACCAGTTGAGCCCGACAGAGCCCGACAGAGCCCGACAGAGCTCAGTAGAGCTCGACAGAGCCCGACAGAGCCCGACAGAGCCCGACAGGGCCCGACAGAGCCTGACAGAGCCCAACAGGGCCCGACAGGGCCCGACAGAGCCCAGTAGAACCCAACAGAGCCCGACAGAGCCCGACAGAGCCCGACAGGGCCCAGTAGAGCCCAGTAGAGCCCGACAGAGCCCAGTAGAGCCCGACAGAGCCCGACAGAGCCCGACAGGGCCCGACAGGGCCCGACAGAGCCCGACAGAGCCCGACAGGGCCCGACAGAGCCCGACAGGGCCCAGTAGAGCCCGACAGAGCCCGACAGAGCCCGACAGAGCCCAGTAGAGCCCGACAGAGCCCGACAGAGCCCGACAGAGCCCGACAGGGCCCGACAGAGCCCGACAGAGCCCGACAGGGCCCAGTAGAGCCCGACAGAGCCCGACAGAGCCTGACAGAGCCCGACAGGGCCCGACAGGGCCCGACAGAGCCCGACAGAGCCCGACAGGGCCCAGTAGAGCCCGACAGAGCCCGACAGAGCCCGACAGAGCCCGACAGAGCCCGACAGGGCCCAGTAGAGCCCGACAGAGCCCGACAGAGCCCGACAGAGCCCGACAGGGCCCGACAGAGCCCGACAGGGCCCGACAGGGCCCGACAGAGCCCGACAGAGCCCGACAGGGCCCGACAGAGCCCGACAGGGCCCGACAGGGCCCAGTAGAGCCCGATAGAGCCCGACAGAGCCCAGTAGAGCCCAGTAGAGCCCGACAGAGCCCGACACAGCCCGACAGAGCCCGACAGAGCCCGACAGGGCCCGACAGAGCCCGACAGAGCCCGACAGAGCCCGACAGAGCCCGACAGGGCCCGACAGAGCCCGACAGAGCCCGACAGGGCCCGACAGGGCCCGACAGAGCCCGACAGGGCCCCACAGAGCCCGACAGAGCCCGACAGAGCCCGACAGGGCCCGACAGGGCCCGACAGAGCCCGACAGAGCCCGACAGGGCCCCACAGAGCCCGACAGAGCCCGACAGGGCCCAGTAGAGCCCGACAGAGCCCGACAGAGCCCGACAGAGCCCAGTAGAGCCCGACAGAGCCCGACAGAGCCCGACAGGGCCCGACAGGGCCCGACAGAGCCCGACAGAGCCCGACAGGGCCCATTAGAGCCCAGTAGAGCCCGACAGAGCCCGACACGGCCCGACAGAGCCCGACAGAGCCCGACAGGGCCCGACAGAGCCCGACAGAGCCCGACAGGGCCCGACAGGGCCCAGTAGAGCCCGACAGAGCCCGACAGGGCCCGACAGAGCCCGACAGAGCCTGACAGGGCCCGACAGAGCCCGACAGAGCCCGACAGAGCCCGACAGGGCCCGACAGGGCCCGACAGAGCCTGACAGAGCCCGACAGGGCCCGACAGAGCCCGACAGGGCCCAGTAGAGCCCGACAGAGCCCGACAGAGCCCGACAGAGCCCAGTGGAGCCCGACAGAGCCCGACAGGGCCCGACAGGGCCCGACAGGGCCCAGTAGAGCCCGACAGAGCCCGACAGAGCCCAGTAGAGCCCAGTAGAGCCCGACAGAGCCCGACAGAGCCCGACAGAGCCCGACAGGGCCCGACAGGGCCCGACAGGGCCCAGTAGAGCCCGAAAGAGCCCGACATAGCCCAGTAGAGCCCAGTAGAGCCCGACAGGGCCCGACAGGGCCCGACAGGGCCCAGTAGAGCCCGACAGAGCCCGACAGAGCCTGACAGAGCCCGACAGGGCCCGACAGGGCCTGACAGGGCCCGACAGAGCCCGACAGGGCCCAGTAGAGCCCGACAGAGCCCGACAGAGCCTGACAGAGCCCGACAGAGCCCGACAGGGCCCGACAGAACCCGAAAGAGCCCGACAGAGCCCGACAGGGCCCGACAGGGCCCGACAGAGCCCGACAGAGCCCGACAGGGCCCGACAGAGCCCGACAGAGCCCGACAGGGCCCGACAGGGCCCGACAGGGCCCAGTAGAGCCCGACAGAGCCCGACAGAGCCCGACAGAGCCCGACAGGGCCCGACAGAGCCCGACAGAGCCCGACAGGGCCCGACAGGGCCCGACAGAGCCCGACAGGGCCCGACAGGGCACGACAGAGCCCGACAGAGCCCGACAGGGCCCAGTAGAGCCCGACAGAGCCCGACAGAGCCCGACAGGGCCCGACAGAGCCCGACAGAGCCCGACAGGGCCCAGTAGAGCCCGACAGAGCCCGACAGAGCCCGACAGAGCCCGACAGAGCCCAGTAGAGCCCGACAGAGCCCGACAGAGCCCGACAGAGCCCGACAGAGCCCGACAGGGCCCGACAGGGCCCGACAGAGCCTGACAGAGCCCGACAGGGCCCGACAGAGCCCGACAGGGCCCAGTAGAGCCCGACAGAGCCCGACAGAGCCCGACAGAGCCCGACAGAGCCCAGTAGAGCCCGACAGAGCCCGACAGAGCCCGACAGAGACCAGTAGAGCCCGACAGAGCCCGACAGGGCCCGACAGGGCCCGACAGGGCCCAGTAGAGCCCGACAGAGCCCGACAGAGCCCAGTAGAGCCCAGTAGAGCCCGACAGAGCCCGACAGAGCCCGACAGAGCCCGACAGGGCCCGACAGGGCCCGACAGGGCCCAGTAGAGCCCGAAAGAGCCCGACATAGCCCAGTAGAGCCCAGTAGAGCCCGACAGGGCCCGACAGGGCCCGACAGGGCCCAGTAGAGCCCGACAGAGCCTGACAGAGCCTGACAGAGCCCGACAGGGCCCGACAGGGCCTGACAGGGCCCGACAGAGCCCGACAGGGCCCAGTAGAGCCCGACAGATCCCGACAGAGCCTGACAGAGCCCGACAGAGCCCGACAGGGCCCGACAGAACTCGACAGAGCCCGACAGAGCCCGACAGGGCCCGACAGGGCCCGACAGAGCCCGACAGAGCCCGACAGGGCCCGACAGAGCCCGACAGAGCCCGACAGGGCCCGACAGGGCCCAGTAGAGCCCGACAGAGCCCGACAGAGCCCGACAGAGCCCGACAGGGCCCGACAGAGCCCGACAGAGCCCGACAGGGCCCGACAGGGCCCGACAGGGCCCGACAGAGCCCGACAGGGCCCGACAGGGCACGACAGAGCCCGACAGAGCCCGACAGGGCCCGACAGAGCCCGACAGAACCCGACAGAGCCCGACAGAGCCCAGTAGACCCCAGTAGAGCCCGACAGAGCCCGACAGAGCCCGACAGAGCCCGACAGGGCCCGACAGGGCCCAGTAGAGCCCGACAGAGCCCGACAGAGCCCGACAGAGCCCGACAGAGCCCGACAGGGCCCGACAGGGCCCAGAAGAGCCCGACAGAGCCCGACAGAGCCCGACAGAGCCCAGTAGAGCCCGACAGAGCCCGACACAGCCCGACAGAGCCCGACAGAGCCCGACAGGGCCCGACAGGGCCCGACAGAGCCCGACAGGGCCCGACAGGGCCCAGTAGAGCCCGACAGAGCCCGACAGGGCCCGACAGAGCCCGACAGAGTCTGACAGGGCCCGACAGGGCCCGACAGAGACCGACAGGGCCCGACAGGGCCCAGTAGAGCCCGACAGAGCCCGACAGAGCCCGACAGAGCCCGACAGGGCCCGACAGGGCCCGACAGAGCCCGACAGGGCCCGACAGGGCCCGACAGAGCCCGACAGAGCCCGACAGGGCCCGACAGAGCCCGACAGAGCCCGACAGAGCCCGACAGGGACCAGTAGAGCCCAGTAGAACCCGACAGAGCCCAGTAGAGCCCGACAGAGCCCGACAGAGCCCGACAGGGCCCGACAGGGCCCGACAGAGCCCGACAGAGCCCGACAGGGCCCATTAGAGCCCAGTAGAGCCCGACAGAGCCCGACACAGCCCGACAGAGCCCGACAGAGCCCGACAGGGCCCGACAGAGCCCGACAGAGCCCGACAGGGCCCGACAGGGCCCAGTAGAGCCCGACAGAGCCCGACAGGGCCCGACAGAGCCCGACAGAGCCTGACAGGGCCCGACAGAGCCCGACAGAGCCCGACAGAGCCCGACAGGGCCCGACAGGGCCCGACAGAGCCTGACAGAGCCCGACAGGGCCCGACAGAGCCCGACAGGGCCCAGTAGAGCCCGACAGAGCCCGACAGAGCCCGACAGAGCCCAGTGGAGCCCGACAGAGCCCGACAGGGCCCGACAGGGCCCGACAGGGCCCAGTAGAGCCCGACAGAGCCCGACAGAGCCCAGTAGAGCCCAGTAGAGCCCGACAGAGCCCGACAGAGCCCGACAGAGCCCGACAGGGCCCGACAGGGCCCGACAGGGCCCAGTAGAGCCCGAAAGAGCCCGACATAGCCCAGTAGAGCCCAGTAGAGCCCGACAGGGCCCGACAGGGCCCGACAGGGCCCAGTAGAGCCCGACAGAGCCCGACAGAGCCTGACAGAGCCCGACAGGGCCCGACAGGGCCTGACAGGGCCCGACAGAGCCCGACAGGGCCCAGTAGAGCCCGACAGAGCCCGACAGAGCCTGACAGAGCCCGACAGAGCCCGACAGGGCCCGACAGAACCCGAAAGAGCCCGACAGAGCCCGACAGGGCCCGACAGGGCCCGACAGAGCCCGACAGAGCCCGACAGGGCCCGACAGAGCCCGACAGAGCCCGACAGGGCCCGACAGGGCCCGACAGGGCCCAGTAGAGCCCGACAGAGCCCGACAGAGCCCGACAGAGCCCGACAGGGCCCGACAGAGCCCGACAGAGCCCGACAGGGCCCGACAGGGCCCGACAGAGCCCGACAGGGCCCGACAGGGCACGACAGAGCCCGACAGAGCCCGACAGGGCCCAGTAGAGCCCGACAGAGCCCGACAGAGCCCGACAGGGCCCGACAGAGCCCGACAGAGCCCGACAGGGCCCAGTAGAGCCCGACAGAGCCCGACAGAGCCCGACAGAGCCCGACAGAGCCCAGTAGAGCCCGACAGAGCCCGACAGAGCCCGACAGAGCCCGACAGAGCCCGACAGGGCCCGACAGGGCCCGACAGAGCCTGACAGAGCCCGACAGGGCCCGACAGAGCCCGACAGGGCCCAGTAGAGCCCGACAGAGCCCGACAGAGCCCGACAGAGCCCGACAGAGCCCAGTAGAGCCCGACAGAGCCCGACAGAGCCCGACAGAGACCAGTAGAGCCCGACAGAGCCCGACAGGGCCCGACAGGGCCCGACAGGGCCCAGTAGAGCCCGACAGAGCCCGACAGAGCCCAGTAGAGCCCAGTAGAGCCCGACAGAGCCCGACAGAGCCCGACAGAGCCCGACAGGGCCCGACAGGGCCCGACAGGGCCCAGTAGAGCCCGAAAGAGCCCGACATAGCCCAGTAGAGCCCAGTAGAGCCCGACAGGGCCCGACAGGGCCCGACAGGGCCCAGTAGAGCCCGACAGAGCCTGACAGAGCCTGACAGAGCCCGACAGGGCCCGACAGGGCCTGACAGGGCCCGACAGAGCCCGACAGGGCCCAGTAGAGCCCGACAGATCCCGACAGAGCCTGACAGAGCCCGACAGAGCCCGACAGGGCCCGACAGAACTCGACAGAGCCCGACAGAGCCCGACAGGGCCCGACAGGGCCCGACAGAGCCCGACAGAGCCCGACAGGGCCCGACAGAGCCCGACAGAGCCCGACAGGGCCCGACAGGGCCCAGTAGAGCCCGACAGAGCCCGACAGAGCCCGACAGAGCCCGACAGGGCCCGACAGAGCCCGACAGAGCCCGACAGGGCCCGACAGGGCCCGACAGGGCCCGACAGGGCCCGACAGGGCCCGACAGGGCACGACAGAGCCCGACAGAGCCCGACAGGGCCCGACAGAGCCCGACAGAACCCGACAGAGCCCGACAGAGCCCAGTAGACCCCAGTAGAGCCCGACAGAGCCCGACAGAGCCCGACAGAGCCCGACAGGGCCCGACAGGGCCCAGTAGAGCCCGACAGAGCCCGACAGAGCCCGACAGAGCCCGACAGAGCCCGACAGGGCCCGACAGGGCCCAGAAGAGCCCGACAGAGCCCGACAGAGCCCGACAGAGCCCAGTAGAGCCCGACAGAGCCCGACACAGCCCGACAGAGCCCGACAGAGCCCGACAGGGCCCGACAGGGCCCGACAGAGCCCGACAGGGCCCGACAGGGCCCAGTAGAGCCCGACAGAGCCCGACAGGGCCCGACAGAGCCCGACAGAGTCTGACAGGGCCCGTTAGGGCCCGACAGAGACCGACAGGGCCCGACAGGGCCCAGTAGAGCCCGACAGAGCCCGACAGAGCCCGACAGAGCCCGACAGGGCCCGACAGGGCCCGACAGAGCCCGACAGGGCCCGACAGGGCCCGACAGAGCCGACAGAGCCCGACAGGGCCCGACAGAGCCCGACAGAGCCCGACAGAGCCCGACAGGGACCAGTAGAGCCCAGTAGAACCCGACAGAGCCCAGTAGAGCCCGACAGAGCCCGACAGAGCCCGACAGAGCCCGACAGAGCCCAACAGGGCCCGACAGAGCCCAACAGAGCCCGACAGGGCCCGACAGAGCCCGACAGGGCCCAGTAGAGCCCGACAGAGCCCGACAGAGCCCAGTAGAGCCCGACAGAGCCCGACAGAGCCCGACAGGGCCCGACAGAGCCCGACAGAGCCCGACAGGGCCCGACAGAGCCCGACAGAGCCCGACAGAGCCCGACAGGGCCCGACAGGGCCCGACAGGGCCCAGTAGAGCCCGACAGAGCCCGACAGAGCCCGACAGAGCCCGACAGGGCCCGACAGGGCCCGACAGAGCCCGACAGGGCCCGACAGGGCCCGACAGAGCCCAGTAGAGCCCGACAGAGCCCAACAGAGCCCGACAGAACCCGACAGAGCCCGACAGAGCCCAGGAGAGCCCGACAGAGCCCGACAGAGCCCGACAGAGCCCGACAGAGCCCGACAGGGCCCAGTAGAGCCCGATAGAGCCCGACAGAGCCCGACAGAGCCCGACAGGGCCCGACAGTGCCCAGAAGAGCCCGACAGAGCCCGACAGAGCCCGACAGAACCCGACAGAGCCCGACAGAGCCCGACAGAGCCCGACAGGGCCCGACAGGGCCCAGTAGAGCCCGACAGAGCCCGACAGAGCCCATTAGAGCCCAGTAGAGCCCGACAGAGCCCGACAGAGCCCGACAGAGCCCGACAGAACCCGACAGAGTCCGACAGAGACCAGTTGAGCCCGACAGAGCCCGACAGAGCCCGACAGAGCCCAGTAGAGCTCGACAGAGCCCGACAGAGCCCGACAGAGCCCGACAGGGCCCGACAGAGCCTGACAGAGCCCGACAGGGCCCGACAGGGCCCGACAGAGCCCAGTAGAACCCGACAGAGCCCGACAGAGCCCGACAGAGCCCGACAGGGCCCAGTAGAGACCAGTAGAGCCCGACAGAGCCCAGTAGAGCCCGACAGAGCCCCACAGAGCCCGACAGAGCCCGACAGGGCCCGACAGAGCCTGACAGAGCCCGACAGGGCCCGACAGGGCCCGACAGAGCCCGACAGGGCCCAGTAGAGCCCGACAGAGCCCGACAGAGCCCGACAGAGCCCGACAGAGCCCGACAGAGCCCGACAGGGCCCAGAAGAGCCCGACAGAGCCCGACAGAGTCCAGTAGAGCCCGACAGAGCCCGACAGAGCCCGACAGAGCCCGACAGGGCCCGACAGGGCCCGACAGGGCCCAGTAGAGCCCGACAGAGCCCGACAGAGCCCGACAGAGCCCGACAGGGCCCGACAGGGCCCAGAAGAGCCCGTCAGAGCCCGACAGAGACCGACAGAGCCCGACAGGGCCCGACAGGGCCCGACAGAGCCCGACAGGGCCCGACAGGGCCCGACATAGCCCGACAGAGCCCGACAGGGCCCAGTAGAGCCCGACAGAGCCCGACAGAGCCCAGTAGAGCCCAGTAGAGCCCGACAGAGCCTGACAGAGCCCGACAGAGCCCGACAGAACCCGACAGAGCCCGACAGAGACCAGTTGAGCCCGACAGAGCCCGACAGAGCCCGACAGAGCCCGACAGGGCCCGACAGGGCCCAGTAGAGCCAGACAGAGCCCGACAGGGCCCGACAGAGCCCAGTAGAGCCCGACAGAGCCCGACAGAGCCCGACAGAGCCCGACAGGGCCCAGTAGAGCCCGACAGAGCCCGACAGGGCCCGACAGAGCCCGACAGAGCCCGACAGGGCCCAGTAGAGCCCAGTAGAGCCCGACAGAGCCCAGTAGAGCCCGACAGAGCCCGACAGAGCCCTACAGGGCCCGACAGGGCCCGACAGGGCCCGACAGAGCCCGACAGGGCCCGACAGAGCCCGACAGAGCCCGACAGAGCCCGACAGGGCCCGACAGAGCCTGACAGAGCCCGACAGGGCCCAGTAGAGCCCGACAGAGCCCGACAGAGCCCGACAGAGCCCGACAGAGCCCAGTAGAGCCCGACAGAGCCCGACAGAGCCCGACAGAGCCCGACAGGGCCCGACAGAGCCCGACAGAGCCCGACAGGGCCCGACAGAGCCCGACAGAGCCCGACAGGGCCCGACAGAGCCCGACAGAGCCCGACAGGGCCCGACAGGGCCCAGTAGAGCCCGACAGAGCCCGACAGGGCCCGACAGGGCCCAGTAGAGCCCGACAGAGCCCGACAGGGCCCGACAGAACCCGTCAGAGCCCGACAGGGCCCGACAGGGCCCAGTAGAGCCCGACAGGGCCCGACAGAGCCCGACAGAGCCCGACAGAGCCCGACAGGGCCCGACAGGGCCCAGTAGAGCCCGACAGAGCCCGACAGAGCCCGACAGAACCCGTCAGAGCCCGACAGAGCCCGACAGAGCCCGACAGAGTCCGACAGGTCCCAGTAGAGCCCGACAGAGCCCGACAGAGCCCGACAGGGCCCGACAGGGCCCGACAGAGCCCGACAGAGCCCGACAGAGCCCGACAGAGCCCGACAGGGCCCAGTAGAGCCCGACAGAGCCGAGAGGGCCCGACAGAGCACGACAGAGCCCGACAGAGCCCGACAGAGCCCGACAGAGCCCGACAGGGCCCAGTAGAGCCCGACAGAGCCCGACAGAGCCCGACAGAACCCGACAGGGCCCAGTAGAGCCCGACAGAGCCCGACAGAGCCCGACAGGGCCCGACAGAGTCCGACAGAGCCCGACAGAGCCCGACAGCGCCCGACAGGGCCCAGTAGAGCCCGACAGAGCCCGACAGAGCCCGACAGGGCCCGACAGGGCCCGACAGAGCCCGACAGAGCCCGACAGGGCCCAGTAGAGCTCGACAGAGCCCGACAGGGCCCGACAGAGCCCGACAGAGCCCGACAGAGCCCGACAGGGCCCAGTAGAGCCCGACAGGGCCCGACAGAGCCCGACAGAGCCCGACAGAGCCCGACAGGGCCCGACAGAGCCCGAGAGAGCCCGACAGGGCCCGACAGGGCCCGACAGAGCCCGACAGGGCCCGACAGAGCCCGACAGAGCCCGACAGAGCCCGACAGGGCCCGACAGAGCCCGACAGAGCCCGACAGGGCCCAGTAGAGCCCGACAGAGCCCGACAGAGACCGACAGAGCCCGACAGAGCCCAGTAGAGCCCGACAGAGCCCGACAGAGCCCGACAGAGCCCGACAGGGCCCGACAGAGCCCGACAGAGCCCGACAGGGCCCGACAGAGCCCGACAGGGCCCAGTAGAGCCCGACAGAGCCCGACAGAGCCCGACAGAGCCCGACAGAGCACAGTAGAGCCCGACAGAGCCCGACAGAGCCCGACAGAGCCCAGTAGAGCCCGACAGAGCCCGACAGGGCCCGACAGGGCCCGACAGGGCCCAGTAGAGCCCGACAGAGCCCGACAGAGCCCAGTAGAGCCCAGTAGAGCCCGACAGAGCCCGACAGAGCCCGAGAGAACCCGACAGGGCCCGACAGGGCCCGACAGGGCCCGACAGGGCCCAGTAGAGCCCGAAAGAGCCCGACAGAGCCCAGTAGAGCCCAGTAGAGCCCGACAGGGCCCGACAGGGCCCGACAGGGCCCAGTAGAGCCCGACAGAGCCTGACAGAGCCTGACAGAGCCCGACAGAGCCCGACAGGGCCCGACAGAGCCTGACAGAGCCCGACAGGGCCCAGTAGAGCCCGACAGAGCCCGACAGAGCCCGACAGAGCCCGACAGAGCCCGACAGGGCCCAGTAGAGCCCGACAGAGCCCGACAGAGCCCGACAGAGCCCGACAGGGCCCGACAGGGCCCGACAGAGCCCGACAGAGCCCGACAGGGCCCGACAGGGCCCGACAGGGCCCAGTAGAGCCCGATAGAGCCCGACAGAGCCCGACAGAGCCCGACAGGGCGTGACAGAGCCCGACAGAGCCCGACAGGGCCCGACAGGGCCTGACAGGGCCCGACAGAGCCCGACAGGGCCCGATAGAGCCCGACAGGGCCCGACAGAGCCTGACAGAGCCCGACAGGGCACGACAGAGCCCGACAGAGCCCGACAGGGCCCGACAGAGCCCGACAGAGCCCGACAGAGCCCGACAGGGCCCGACAGGGCCCAGTAGAGCCCGACAGAGCCCAGTAGAGCCCAGTAGAGCCCGACAGAGCCCGACAGAGCCCGACAGGGCCTGACAGGGCCCGACAGGGCCCAGTAGAGCCCGACAGAGCCCGACAGGGCCCGACAGAGCCCGACAGAGCCCGACAGGGCCCGACAGAGCCCGACAGAGCCCGACAGGGCCCAGTAGAGCCCGACAGAGCCCGACAGAGCCCGACAGAGCCCGACAGGGCCCGACAGAGCCCGACAGGGCCCGACAGGGCCCGACAGAGCCCGACAGGGCCCGACAGGGCCCGACAGAGCCCGACAGAGCCCGACAGGGCCCCACAGAGCCCGACAGAGCCCGACAGGGCCCAGTAGAGCCCGACAGAGCCCGACAGAGCCCGACAGAGCCCAGTAGAGCCTGACAGAGCCCGACAGAGCCCGACAGGGCCCGACAGGGCCCGACAGAGCCCGACAGAGCCCGACAGGGCCCAGTAGAGCCCGACAGAGCCCGACAGAGCCCGACAGAGCCCGACAGAGCCCAGTAGAGCCCGACAGAGCCCGACAGAGCCCGACAGGGCCCGACAGGGCCCGACAGAGCCCGACAGAGCCCGACAGGGCCCGACAGGGCCCGACAGAGCCCAGTAGAGCCCGACAGAGCCCGACAGAGCCCGACAGGGCCCGACAGGGCCCGACAGGGCCCAGTAGAGCCCGACAGAGCCCGACAGAGCCCGACAGAGCCCGACAGGGCCCGACAGAGCCCGACAGAGCCCGACAGGGCCCGACAGGGCCCGACAGAGCCCGACAGGGCCCGACAGAGCCCGACAGGGCCCGACAGGGCACGACAGAGCCCGACAGAGCCCGACAGGGCCCGACAGAGCCCGACAGAACCCGACAGAGCCCGACAGAGCCCAGTAGACCCCAGTAGAGCCCGACAGAGCCCGACAGAGCCCGACAGGGCCCAGTAGAGCCCGACAGAGCCCGACAGAGCCCGACAGAACCCGACAGGGCCCAGTAGAGCCCGACAGAGCCCGACAGGGCCCGACAGAGCCCGACAGAGCCCGACAGGGCCCGACAGCGCCCAACAGGGCCCAGTAGAGCCCGACAGAGCCCAACAGAGCCCGACAGAGCCCGACAGGGCCCGACAGAGCCCGACAGAGCCCGACAGAGCCCGACAGGGCCCGACAGGGCCCAGTAGATCCCGACAGAGCCCGACAGGGCCCGACAGGGCCCGACAGAGCCCGACAGAGCCCGACAGGGCCCAGTAGAGCCCGACAGAGCCCGACAGGGCCCGACAGAGCCCGACAGAGCCCGACAGGGCCCGACAGGGGCCGACAGAGACCGACAGGGCCCGACAGAGCCCGACAGAGCCCGACAGAGCCCGACAGGGCCCGACAGAGCCCGACAGAGCCCGACAGGGCCCAGTAGAGCCCGACAGAGCCCGACAGAGCCCGACAGAGCCCGACAGAGCCCAGTAGAGCCCGACAGAGCCCGACAGAGCCCGACAGAGCCCGACAGAGCCCGACAGGGCCCGACAGGGCCCGACAGAGCCTGACAGAGCCCGACAGGGCCCGACAGAGCCCGACAGGGCCCAGTAGAGCCCGACAGAGCCCGACAGAGCCCGACAGAGCCCGACAGAGCCCAGTAGAGCCCGACAGAGCCCGACAGAGCCCGACAGAGCCCAGTAGAGCCCGACAGAGCCCGACAGGGCCCGACAGGGCCCGACAGGGCCCAGTAGAGCCCGACAGAGCCCGACAGAGCCCAGTAGAGCCCAGTAGAGCCCGACAGAGCCCGACAGAGCCCGACAGAGCCCGACAGGGCCCGACAGGGCCCGACAGGGCCCAGTAGAGCCCGAAAGAGCCCGACATAGCCCAGTAGAGCCCAGTAGAGCCCGACAGGGCCCGACAGGGCCCGACAGGGCCCAGTAGAGCCCGACAGAGCCTGACAGAGCCTGACAGAGCCCGACAGGGCCCGACAGGGCCTGACAGGGCCCGACAGAGCCCGACAGGGCCCAGTAGAGCCCGACAGAGCCCGACAGAGCCTGACAGAGCCCGACAGAGCCCGACAGGGCCCGACAGAACCCGACAGAGCCCGACAGAGCCCGACAGGGCCCGACAGGGCCCGACAGAGCCCGACAGAGCCCGACAGGGCCCGACAGAGCCCGACAGAGCCCGACAGGGCCCGACAGGGCCCAGTAGAGCCCGACAGAGCCCGACAGAGCCCGACAGAGCCCGACAGGGCCCGACAGAGCCCGACAGAGCCCGACAGGGCCCGACAGGGCCCGACAGAGCCCGACAGGGCCCGACAGAGCCCGACAGGGCCCGACAGGGCACGACAGAGCCCGACAGAGCCCGACAGGGCCCGACAGAGCCCGACAGAACCCGACAGAGCCCGACAGAGCCCAGTAGACCCCAGTAGAGCCCGACAGAGCCCGACAGAGCCCGACAGAGCCCGACAGGGCCCGACAGGGCCCAGTAGAGCCCGACAGAGCACGACAGAGCCCGACAGAGCCCGACAGAGCCCGACAGGGCCCGACAGGGCCCAGAAGAGCCCGACAGAGCCCGACAGAGCCCGACAGAGCCCAGTAGAGCCCAGTAGAGCCCGACAGAGCCCGACACAGCCCGACAGAGCCCGACAGAGCCCGACAGGGCCCGACAGGGCCCGACAGAGCCCGACAGGGCCCGACAGGGCCCAGTAGAGCCCGACAGAGCCCGACAGGGCCCGACAGAGCCCGACAGAGTCTGACAGGGCCCGACAGGGCCCGACAGAGCCCGACAGGGCCCGACAGGGCCCAGTAGAGCCCGACAGAGCCCGACAGAGCCCGACAGAGCCCGACAGGCCCGACAGGGCCCGACAGAGCCCGACAGGGCCCGACAGGGCCCGACAGAGCCCGACAGAGCCCGACAGGGCCCGACAGAGCCCGACAAAGCCCGACAGAGCCCGACAGGGACCAGTAGAGCCCAGTAGAACCCGACAGAGCCCAGTAGAGCCCGACAGAGCCCGACAGAGCCCGACAGAGCCCGACAGAGCCCAACAGGGCCCGACAGAGCCCAACAGAGCCCGACAGGGCCCGACAGAGCCCGACAGGGCCCAGTAGAGCCCGACAGAGCCCGACAGAGCCCGACAGGGCCCGACAGAGCCCGACAGAGCCCGACAGGGCCCGACAGAGCCCGACAGAGCCCGACAGGGCCCGACAGAGCCCGACAGAGCCCGACAGAGCCCGACAGGGCCCGACAGGGCCCGACAGGGCCCAGTAGAGCCCGACAGAGCCCGACAGAGCCCGACAGAGCCCGACAGGGCCCGACAGGGCCCGACAGAGCCCGACAGGGCCCGACAGGGCCCGACAGAGCCCAGTAGAGCCCGACAGAGCCCGACAGAGCCCGACAGAACCCGACAGAGCCCGACAGAGCCCAGGAGAGCCCGACAGAGCCCGACAGAGCCCGACAGAGCCCGACAGAGCCCGACAGGGCCCGACAGGGCCCAGTAGAGCCCGATAGAGCCCGACAGAGCCCGACAGAGCCCGACAGGGCCCGACAGTGCCCAGAAGAGCCCGACAGAGCCCGACAGAGCCCGACAGAACCCGACAGAGCCCGACAGAGCCCGACAGGGCCCGACAGGGCCCGACAGAGCCCGACAGGGCCCAGTAGAGCCCGACAGAGCCCGACAGAGCCCATTAGAGCCCAGTAGAGCCCGACAGAGCCCGACAGAGCCCGACAGAGCCCGACAGAGCCCGACAGAACCCGACAGAGCCCGACAGAGACCAGTTGAGCCCGACAGAGCCCGACAGAGCCCGACAGAGCTCAGTAGAGCTCGACAGAGCCCGACAGAGCCCGACAGAGCCCGACAGGGCCCGACAGAGCCTGACAGAGCCCAACAGGGCCCGACAGGGCCCGACAGAGCCCAGTAGAACCCAACAGAGCCCGACAGGGCCCGACAGAGCCCGACAGGGCCCAGTAGAGCCCAGTAGAGCCCGACAGAGCCCAGTAGAGCCCGACAGAGCCCGACAGAGCCCGACAGGGCCCGACAGGGCCCGACAGAGCCCGACAGAGCCCGACAGGGCCCGACAGAGCCCGACAGGGCCCAGTAGAGCCCGACAGAGCCCGACAGAGCCCGACAGAGCCCAGTAGAGCCCGACAGAGCCCGACAGAGCCCGACAGAGCCCGACAGGGCCCGACAGAGCCCGACAGAGCCCGACAGGGCCCAGTAGAGCCCGACAGAGCCCGACAGAGCCTGACAGAGCCCGACAGGGCCCGACAGGGCCCGACAGAGCCCGACAGAGCCCGACAGGGCCCAGTAGAGCCCGACAGAGCCCGACAGAGCCCGACAGAGCCCGACAGAGCCCGACAGGGCCCAGTAGAGCCCGACAGAGCCCGACAGAGCCCGACAGAGCCCGACAGGGCCCGACAGAGCCCGACAGGGCCCGACAGGGCCCGACAGAGCCCGACAGAGCCCGACAGGGCCCGACAGAGCCCGACAGGGCCCGACAGGGCCCAGTAGAGCCCGATAGAGCCCGACAGAGCCCAGTAGAGCCCAGTAGAGCCCGACACAGCCCGACACAGCCCGACAGAGCCCGACAGAGCCCGACAGGGCCCGACAGAGCCCGACAGAGCCCGACAGAGCCCGACAGAGCCCGACAGGGCCCGACAGAGCCCGACAGAGCCCGACAGGGCCCGACAGGGCCCGACAGGGCCCGACAGAGCCCGACAGGGCCCGACAGGGCCCGACAGGGCCCGACAGAGCCCGACAGAGCCCGACAGGGCCCCACAGAGCCCGACAGAGCCCGACAGGGCCCAGTAGAGCCCGACAGAGCCCGACAGAGCCCGACAGAGCCCAGTAGAGCCCGACAGAGCCCGACAGAGCCCGACAGGGCCCGACAGGGCCCGACAGAGCCCGACAGAGCCCGACAGGGCCCATTAGAGCCCAGTAGAGCCCGACAGAGCCCGACACAGCCCGACAGAGCCCGACAGAGCCCGACAGGGCCCGACAGAGCCCGACAGAGCCCGACAGGGCCCGACAGGGCCCAGTAGAGCCCGACAGAGCCCGACAGGGCCCGACAGAGCCCGACAGAGCCTGACAGGGCCCGACAGAGCCCGACAGAGCCCGACAGAGCCCGACAGGGCCCAGTAGAGCCCGACAGAGCCCGACAGAGCCCGACAGAGCCCGACAGAGCCCGACAGGGCACGACAGAGCCCGACAGAGCCCGACAGGGCCCGACAGGGCCCGACAGAGCCCGACAGGGCCCGACAGAGCCCGACAGGGCCCAGTAGAGCCCAGTAGACCCCGACAGAGCCCAGTAGAGCCCGACAGAGCCCGACAGAGCCCGACAGAGCCCGACAGGGCCCGACAGGGCCCAGTAGAGCCCGATAGAGCCCGACAGAGCCCGACAGAGCCCGACAGGGCCCGACAGAGCCCGACAGAGCCCGACAGGGCCCGACAGGGCCCGACAGAGCCCGACAGGGCCCAGTAGAGCCCGACAGAGCCCGACAGAGCCCGACAGAGCCCGACAGGGCCCGACAGAGCCCGACAGAGCCCGACAGGGCCCGACAGGGCCCGACAGAGCCCGACAGAGCCCGACAGGGCCCCACAGAGCCCGACAGAGCCCGACAGGGCCCAGTAGAGCCCGACAGAGCCCGACAGAGCCCGACAGAGCCCAGTAGAGCCCGATAGAGCCCGACAGAGCCCGACAGGGCCCGACAGGGCCCGACAGAGCCCGACAGAGCCCGACAGAGCCCGACAGGGCCCATTAGAGCCCGACAGAGCCCGACAGAGCCCGACAGAGCCCGACAGAGCCCGACAGGGCCCGACAGGGCCCGACAGAGCCCGACAGGGCCCGACAGGGCCCGACAGGGCCCAGTAGAGCCCGACAGAGCCCGACAGAGCCCGACAGAGCCCGACAGGGCCCGACAGGGCCCGACAGGGCCCAGTAGAGCCCGACAGAGCCCGACAGAGCCCGACAGAGCCCGACAGGGCCCGACAGAGCCCGACAGAGCCCGACAGGGCCCGACAGGGCCCGACAGAGCCCGACAGGGCCCGACAGGGCACGACAGAGCCCGACAGAGCCCGACAGGGCCCGACAGAGCCCGACAGAGCCCAGTAGAGCCCAGTAGAGCCCGACAGAGCCCGACAGAACCCGACAGAGCCCGACAGGGCCCGACAGGGCCCAGTAGAGCCCGACAGAGAACGACAGAGCCCGACAGAGCCCGACAGGGCCCGACAGGGCCCAGTAGAGCCCGACAGAGCCCGACAGAGCCCGACAGAGCCCAGTAGAGCCCAGTAGAGCCCGACAGAGCCCGACACAGCCCGACAGAGCCCGACAGAGCCCGACAGGGCCCGACAGAGCCCGACAGAGCCCGACAGGGCCCGACAGGGCCCAGTAGAGCCCGACAGAGCCCGACAGGGCCCGACAGAGCCCGACAGAGCCTGACAGGGCCCGACAGAGCCCGACAGAGCCCGACAGAGCCCGACAGGGCCCAGTAGAGCCCTACAGAGCCCGACAGAGCCCGACAGAGCCCGACAGGGCCCGACAGAGCCCGACAGAGCCCGACAGGGCCCGACAGGGCCCGACAGAGCCCGACAGGGCCCGACAGAGCCCGACAGGGCCCAGTAGAGCCCAGTAGAACCCGACAGAGCCCAGTAGAGCCCGACAGAGCCCGACAGAGCCCGACAGAGCCCGACAGGGCCCGACAGAGCCCGAGAGAGCCCGACAGGGCCCGACAGAGCCCGACTGGGCCCCACAGAGCCCGACAGAGCCCGACAGAGCCCAGTAGAGCCCGACAGAGCCCGACAGAGCCCGACAGGGCCCGACAGAGCCCGACAGAGCCCGACAGGGCCCGACAGAGCCCGACAGAGCCCGACAGGGCCCAGTAGAGCCCGACAGAGCCCGTCAGGGCCCGACAGGGCCCAACAGGGCCCAGTAGAGCCCGACAGAGCCCGACAGAGCCCGACAGAGCCCGACAGGGCCCGACAGAGCCCGACAGAGCCCGACAGGGCCCGACAGGGCCCAGTAGAGCCCGACAGAGCCCGACAGATCCCGACAGAGCCCGACAGAGCCCGACAGAGCCCGACAGGGCCCGACAGAGCCCGACAGGGCCCGACAGGGCCCGACAGAGCCCAGTAGAGCCCGACAGAGCCCGACAGAGCCCGACAGAGACCGACAGAACCCGACAGAGCCCGACAGAGCCCGACAGAGCCCGACAGAGCCCGAAAGGGCCCGAGAGAGCCCGACAGAGCCCGACAGGGCCCGACAGGGCCCGACAGAGCCCGACAGAGCCCGACAGAGCCCGACAGGGCCCAGTAGAGCCCAGTAGAACCCGACAGAGCCCAGTAGAGCCCGACAGAGCCCGACAGAGCCCGACAGAGCCCGACAGAGCCCGACAGGTCCCAGTAGAGCCCGAAAGAGCCTGACAGAGCCCGACAGAGCCCGACAGGGCCCGAGAGAGCCCGACAGAGCCCGACAGGGCCCGACAGGGCCCGACAGAGCCCGACAGAGCCCGACAGAGCCCGACAGGGCCCAGTAGAGCCCAGTAGAACCCGACAGAGCCCAGTAGAGCCCGACAGAGCCCGACAGAGCCCGACAGAGCCCGACAGGGCCCGACAGGGCCCGACAGGGCCCAGTAGAGCCCGACAGAGCCCGACAGAGCCCAGTAGAGCCCGACAGAGCCCGACAGAGCCCGACAGGGCCCGACAGAGCCCGACAGAGCCCGACAGAGCCCGACAGAGCCCAGTAGAGCCCGACAGAGCCCGTCAGGGCCCGACAGGGCCCGACAGGGCCCATTGGAGCCCGACAGAGCCCGACAGAGCCCAGTAGAGCCCAGTAGAGCCCGACAGAGCCCGACAGAGCCCGACAGAGCCCGACAGGGCCCGACAGAGCCCGACAGGGCCCGACAGGGCCCGACAGGGCCCGACAGAGCCCGACAGAGCCCGACAGGGCTCGACAGAGCCCAGTAGAGCCCGACAGAGCCCGACAGAGCCCGACAGAACCCGACAGAGCCCGACAGAGCCCAGTACAGCCCGACAGAGCCCGACAGAGCCCGACAGAGCCCGACAGAGCCCGACAGGGCCCGACAGGGCCCGA
The DNA here is from genome assembly GCF_036013445.1 of Caloenas nicobarica. Lineage (NCBI taxonomy): Eukaryota > Metazoa > Chordata > Aves > Columbiformes > Columbidae > Caloenas > Caloenas nicobarica. The sequence goes on from NW_027017344.1 coordinate 83,936, forward strand.
CAGGGCCCAGTAGAGCCCGACAGAGACCGACAGAGCCCGACAGAGCCCGACAGGGCCCGACGGGGCCCAGAAGAGCCCGACAGAGCCCGACAGAGCCCGACAGAACCCGACAGAGCCCGACAGAGCCCGACAGAGCCCGACAGGGCCCGACAGGGCCCAGTAGAGCCCGACAGAGCCCGACAGAGCCCAGTAGAGCCCAGTAGAGCCCGACAGAGCCCGACAGAGCCCGACAGAGCCCGACAGGGCCCGACAGAGCCTGACAGAGCCCGACAGGGCCCGACAGAGCCCGACAGAGCCCGACAGGGCCCGACAGAGCCCGACAGTGCCCGACAGAGCCTGACAGAGCCCGACAGAGCCCAGTAGAGCCCAGTAGAGCCCGACAGAGCCCGACAGAGCCCGACAGAGCCCGACAGGGCCCGACAGAGCCTGACAGAGCCCGACAGGGCCCGACAGGGCCCGACAGAGCCCAGTAGAGCCCGACAGAGCCCGACAGGGCCCGACAGAGCCCGACAGAGCCCGACAGGGCCCGACAGAGCCCGACAGTGCCCGACAGAGCCTGACAGAGCCCGACAGAGCCCAGTAGAGCCCAGTAGAGCCCGACAGAGCCCGACAGAGCCCGACAGGGCCCGACAGAGCCCGACAGGGCCCAGTAGAGCCCGACAGAGCCCGACAGAGCCCGACAGAGCCCGACAGAGCCCAGTAGAGCCCGACAGAGCCCGACAGAGCCCGACAGAGCCCGGCAGGGCCCGACAGAGCCCGACAGAGCCCGACAGGGCCCGACAGAGCCCGACACAGCCCGACAGAGCCCGACAGGGCCCAGTAGAGCCCGACAGTACCCTACAGAGCCCGACAGAGCCCAGTAGAGCCCGACAGAGCCCGACAGAGCCCGACAGGGCCCAGTAGAGCCCGACAGAGCCCGACAGAGCCCGACAGAGCCCAGTAGAGCCCGACAGAGCCCGACAGAGCCCGACAGAGCCCGACAGGGCCCGACAGGGCCCGACAGGGCCCGACAGAGCCCGACAGGGCCCGACAGAGCCCGACAGGGTCCGACAGGGCCCAGTAGAGCCCGATAGAGCCCGACAGAGCCCGACAGAGCCCGACAGGGCCCGACAGAGCCCGACAGAGCCCGACAGGGCCCGACAGGGCCCGACAGGGCCCGACAGAGACCGACAGGGCCCGATAGAGCCCGACAGGGCCCGACAGAGCCCGACAGAGCCCGACAGGGCACGACAGAGCCCGACAGAGCCCGACAGGGCCCGACAGAGCCCGACAGAGCCCGACAGAGCCCGACAGGGCCCAGTAGAGCCCGACAGAGCCCGTCAGGGCCCGACAGGGCCCGACAGGGCCCAGTAGAGCCCGACAGAGCCCGACAGAGCCCAGTAGAGCCCAGCAGAGCCCGACAGAGCCCGACAGAGCCCGACAGAGCCCGACAGAGCCCGACAGGGCCCGACAGAGCCCGACAGAGCCCGACAGGGCCCGACAGAGCCCGACAGAGCCCGACAGGGCCCGACAGGGCCCGACAGAGCCCGACAGGGCCCGACAGAGCCCGACAGAGCCCAGTAGAGCCCGACAGAGCCCGACAGAGCCCGACAGAGCCCGACAGGGCCCGACAGGGCCCGACAGGGCCCAGAAGAGCCCGACAGAGCCCGACAGAGCCCGACAGAGCCCGACAGGGCCCGACAGGGCCCGACAGGGCCCGACAGAGCCCGACAGAGCCCGACAGAGCCCGACAGAGCCCGACAGGGCCCGACAGAGCCCGACAGAGCCCGACAGGGCCCGACAGGGCCCGACAGGGCCCAGAAGAGCCCGACAGAGCCCGACAGAGCCCGACAGAGCCCGACAGGGCCCGACAGGGCCCGACAGGGCCCGACAGAGCCCGACAGAGCCCGACAGAGCCCGACAGAGCCCGACAGGGCCCGACAGGGCCCGACAGAGCACGACAGGGCCCAGTAGAGCCCGACAGAGCCCGACAGAGCCCAGTAGAGCCCAGTAGAGCCCGACAGAGCCCGACAGAGCCCGACAGAGCCCGACAGAACCCGACAGAGCCCAGTAGAGCCTGACAGAGCCCGACAGAGCCCGACAGAGCCCAGTAGAGCCCGACAGAGCCCGACAGAGCCCGACAGAGCCCGACAGGGCCCGACAGAGCCTGACAGAGCCCGACAGGGCCCGACAGGGCCCGACAGAGCCCAGTAGAGCCCGACAGAGCCCGACAGAGCCCGACAGAGCCCGACAGAGCCCGACAGGGCCCAGTAGAGCCCGACAGAGCCCAGTAGAGCCCGACAGAGCCCGACAGAGCCCGACAGGGCCCGACAGGGCCCGACAGAGCCCGACAGAGCCCGACAGGGCCCGACAGAGCCCGACAGAGCCCGACAGGGACCAGTAGAGCCCGACAGAGCCCGACAGAGCCCGACATAGCCCAGTAGAGCCCGACAGAGCCCGACAGAGCCCGACAGAGCCCGACAGAGCCCGACAGGGCCCAGTAGAGCCCGACAGAGCCCGACAGAGCCCAGTAGAGCCCGACAGAGCCCGACAGGGCCCGACAGAGCCCGACAGGGCCCGACAGGGCCCGACAGGGCCCGACAGGGCCCAGTAGAGCCCGATAGAGCCCGACAGAGCCCGACAGAGCCCGACAGGGCCCGACAGAGCCTGACAGAGCCCGACAGGGCCCGACAGGGCCCGACAGGGCCCGACAGAGCCCGACAGAGCCCGACAGGGCACGACAGAGCCCGACAGATCCCGACAGGGCCCGACAGAGCCCGACAGAGCCCGACAGAGCCCGACAGGGCCCGACAGGGCCCAGTAGAGCCCGACAGAGCCCAGTAGAGCCCAGTAGAGCCCGACAGAGCCCGACAGAGCCCGACAGAGCCCGACAGGGCCCGACAGGGCCCGACAGGGCCCAGTAGAGCCCGACAGAGCCCGACAGGGCCCGACAGAGCCCGACAGAGCCCGACAGGGCCCGACAGAGCCTGACAGAGCCCGACAGGGCCCAGTAGAGCCCGACAGAGCCCGACAGAGCCCGACAGAGCCCGACAGGGCCCGACAGAGCCCGACAGAGCCCGACAGGGCCCGACAGGGCCCGACAGGGCCCGACAGAGCCCGACAGAGCCCGACAGGGCCCGACAGAGCCCGTCAGAGCCCGACAGGGCCCGACAGAGCCCGACAGAGCCCGTCAGAGCCCGACAGGGCCCCACAGAGCCCGACAGAGCCCGACAGGGCCCAGTAGAGCCCGACAGAGCCCGACAGAGCCCGACAGAGCCCGACAGAGCCCAGTAGAGCCCGACAGAGCCCGACAGAGCCCGACAGGGCCCGACAGAGCCCGACAGGGCCCAGTAGAGCCCGACAGAGCCCGACAGAGCCCAGTAGAGCCCGACAGGGCCCGACAGGGCCCGACAGGGCCCGACAGAGCCCGACAGAGCCCGACAGGGCCCGACAGAGCCCGACAGAGCCCGACAGAGCCCAGTAGAGCCCGACAGAGCCCGTCAGGGCCCGACAGGGCCCGACAGGGCCCATTAGAGCCCGACAGAGCCCGACAGAGCCCAGTAGAGCCCAGTAGAGCCCGACAGAGCCCGACAGAGCCCGACAGAGCCCGACAGAGCCCGACAGGGCCCGACAGGGCCCGACAGAGCCCGTCAGGGCCCGACAGGGCCCGACAGAGCCCGACAGGGCCCGACAGGGCCCGACAGAGCCCAGTAGAGCCCGACAGAGCCCGACAGAGCCCGACAGAACCCGACAGAGCCCGACAGAGCCCAGTAGAGCCCGACAGAGCCCGACAGAGCCCGACAGAGCCCGACAGGGCCCGACAGGGCCCGACAGGGCCCAGTAGAGCCCGACAGAGCCAGACAGAGCCCGACAGAGCCCGACAGGGCCCGACAGGGCCCAGAAGAGCCCGACAGAGCCCGACAGAGCCCGACAGAACCCGACAGAGCCCGACAGAGCCCGACAGAGCCCGACAGGGCCCGACAGGGCCCGACAGGGCCCAGTAGAGCCCGACAGAGCCCGACAGAGCCCGACAGGGCCCGACAGAGCCCGACAGAGCCCGACAGGGCCCGACAGAGCCCGACAGAGCCCGACAGGGCCCAGTAGAGCCCGACAGAGCCCGTCAGGGCCCGACAGGGCCCAACAGGGCCCAGTAGAGCCCGACAGAGCCCGACAGAGCCCGACAGAGCCCGACAGGGCCCGACAGAGCCCGACAGAGCCCGACAGGGCCCGACAGGGCCCAGTAGAGCCCGACAGAGCCCGACAGATCCCGACAGAGCCCGACAGAGCCCGACAGAGCCCGACAGGGCCCGACAGAGCCCGACAGGGCCCGACAGGGCCCGACAGAGCCCAGTAGAGCCCGACAGAGCCCGACAGAGCCCGACAGAGACCGACAGAACCCGACAGAGCCCGACAGAGCCCGACAGAGCCCGAAAGGGCCCGAGAGAGCCCGACAGAGCCCGACAGGGCCCGACAGGGCCCGACAGAGCCCGACAGAGCCCGACAGAGCCCGACAGGGCCCAGTAGAGCCCAGTAGAACCCGACAGAGCCCAGTAGAGCCCGACAGAGCCCGACAGAGCCCGACAGAGCCCGACAGAGCCCGACAGGTCCCAGTAGAGCCCGAAAGAGCCCGACAGAGCCCGACAGAGCCCGACAGGGCCCGAGAGAGCCCGACAGAGCCCGACAGGGCCCGACAGGGCCCGACAGAGCCCGACAGAGTCCGACAGAGCCCGACAGGGCCCAGTAGAGCCCAGTAGAACCCGACAGAGCCCAGTAGAGCCCGACAGAGCCCGACAGAGCCCGACAGAGCCCGACAGGGCCCGACAGGGCCCGACAGGGCCCAGTAGAGCCCGACAGAGCCCGACAGAGCCCAGTAGAGCCCGACAGAGCCCGACAGAGCCCGACAGGGCCCGACAGAGCCCGACAGAGCCCGACAGAGCCCGACAGAGCCCAGTAGAGCCCGACAGAGCCCGTCAGGGCCCGACAGGGCCCGACAGGGCCCATTAGAGCCCGACAGAGCCCGACAGAGCCCAGTAGAGCCCAGTAGAGCCCGACAGAGCCCGACAGAGCCCGACAGGGCCCGACAGAGCCCGACAGAGCCCGACAGGGCCCAGTAGAGCCCGACAGAGCCCGTCAGGGCCCGACAGGGCCCAACAGGGCCCAGTAGAGCCCGACAGAGCCCGACAGAGCCCGACAGAGCCCGACAGGGCCCGACAGAGCCCGACAGAGCCCGACAGGGCCCGACAGGGCCCAGTAGAGCCCGACAGAGCCCGACAGATCCCGACAGAGCCCGACAGAGCCCGACAGAGCCCGACAGGGCCCGACAGAGCCCGACAGGGCCCGACAGGGCCCGACAGAGCCCAGTAGAGCCCGACAGAGCCCGACAGAGCCCGACAGAGACCGACAGAACCCGACAGAGCCCGACAGAGCCCGACAGAGCCCGAAAGGTCCCGAGAGAGCCCGACAGAGCCCGACAGGGCCCGACAGGGCCCGACAGAGCCCGACAGAGCCCGACAGAGCCCGACAGGGCCCAGTAGAGCCCAGTAGAACCCGACAGAGCCCAGTAGAGCCCGACAGAGCCCGACAGAGCCCGACAGAGCCCGACAGGTCCCAGTAGAGCCCGAAAGAGCCCGACAGAGCCCGACAGAGCCCGACAGGGCCCGAGAGAGCCCGACAGAGCCCGACAGGGCCCGACAGGGCCCGACAGAGCCCGACAGAGTCCGACAGAGCCCGACAGGGCCCAGTAGAGCCCAGTAGAACCCGACAGAGCCCAGTAGAGCCCGACAGAGCCCGACAGAGCCCGACAGAGCCCGACAGGGCCCGACAGGGCCCGACAGGGCCCAGTAGAGCCCGACAGAGCCCGACAGAGCCCAGTAGAGCCCGACAGAGCCCGACAGAGCCCGACAGGGCCCGACAGAGCCCGACAGAGCCCGACAGAGCCCGACAGAGCCCAGTAGAGCCCGACAGAGCCCGTCAGGGCCCGACAGGGCCCGACAGGGCCCATTAGAGCCCGACAGAGCCCGACAGAGCCCAGTAGAGCCCAGTAGAGCCCGACAGAGCCCGACAGAGCCCGACAGAGCCCGACAGGGCCCGACAGAGCCCGACAGGGCCCGACAGGGCCCGACAGGGCCCGACAGAGCCCGACAGAGCCCGACAGGGCCCGACAGAGCCCAGTAGAGCCCGACAGAGCCCGACAGAGCCCGACAGAACCCGACAGAGCCCGACAGAGCCCAGTACAGCCCGACAGAGCCCGACAGAGCCCGACAGAGCCCGACAGAGCCCGACAGAGCCCGACAGGGCCCGACAGGGCCCAGTAGAGCCCGACAGAGACCGACAGAGCCCGACAGAGCCCGACAGGGCCCGACGGGGCCCAGAAGAGCCCGACAGAGCCCGACAGAGCCCGACAGAACGCGACAGAGCCCGACAGAGCCCGACAGAGCCCGACAGGGCCCGACAGGGCCCGACAGGGCCCAGTAGAGCCCGACAGAGCCCGACAGAGCCCAGTAGAGCCCAGTAGAGCCCGACAGAGCCCGACAGAGCCCGACAGAGCCCGACAGGGCCCGACAGAGCCTGACAGAGCCCGACAGGGCCCGACAGGGCCCGACAGAGCCCAGTAGAGCCCGACAGAGCCCGACAGGGCCCGACAGAGCCCGACAGAGCCCGACAGGGCCCGACAGAGCCCGACAGTGCCCGACAGAGCCTGACAGAGCCCGACAGAGCCCAGTAGAGCCCAGTAGAGCCCGACAGAGCCCGACAGAGCCCGACAGAGCCCGACAGGGCCCGACAGAGCCTGACAGAGCCCGACAGGGCCCGACAGGGCCCGACAGAGCCCAGTAGAGCCCGACAGAGCCCGACAGGGCCCGACAGAGCCCGACAGAGCCCGACAGGGCCCGACAGAGCCCGACAGAGCCCGACAGGGCCCAGTAGAGCCCGACAGAGCCCGACAGAGCCCGACAGGGCCCGACAGAGCCCGACAGAGCCCGACAGGGCCCAGTAGAGCCCGACAGAGCCCGACAGAGCCCGACAGAGCCCGACAGAGCCCAGTAGAGCCCGACAGAGCCCGACAGAGCCCGACAGAGCCCGACAGGGCCCGACAGAGCCCGACAGAGCCCGACAGGGCCCGACAGAGCCCGACAGAGCCCGACAGAGCCCGACAGGGCCCAGTAGAGCCCGACAGTACCCTACAGAGCCTAACAGAGCCCGACAGGGCCTGACAGGGCCCGACAGAGCCCGACAGAGCCCGACAGGGCCCAGTAGAGCCCGACAGAGCCCGACAGAGCCCGACAGAGCCCAGTAGAGCCCGACAGAGCCCGACAGAGCCCGACAGAGCCCGACAGGGCCCGACAGGGCCCGACAGGGCCCGACAGAGCCCGACAGGGCCCGACAGAGCCCGACAGGGTCCGACAGGGCCCAGTAGAGCCCGATAGAGCCCGACAGAGCCCGACAGAGCCCGACAGGGCCCGACAGAGCCCGACAGAGCCCGACAGGGCCCGACAGGGCCCGACAGGGCCCGACAGAGACCGACAGGGCCCGATAGAGCCCGACAGGGCCCGACAGAGCCCGACAGAGCCCGACAGGGCACGACAGAGCCCGACAGAGCCCGACAGGGCCCGACAGAGCCCGACAGAGCCCGACAGAGCCCGACAGGGCCCAGTAGAGCCCGACAGAGCCCGTCAGGGCCCGACAGGGCCCGACAGGGCCCAGTAGAGCCCGACAGAGCCCGACAGAGCCCAGTAGAGCCCAGCAGAGCCCGACAGAGCCCGACAGAGCCCGACAGAGCCCGACAGAGCCCGACAGGGCCCGACAGAGCCCGACAGAGCCCGACAGGGCCCGACAGAGCCCGACAGAGCCCGACAGGGCCCGACAGGGCCCGACAGAGCCCGACAGGGCCCGACAGAGCCCGACATAGCCCAGTAGATCCCGACAGAGCCCGACAGAGCCCGACAGAGCCCGACAGAGCCCAGTAGAGCCCGACAGAGCCCGACAGAGCCCGACAGAGCCCGACAGGGCCCGACAGGGCCCGACAGGGCCCAGTAGAGCCCGACAGAGCCCGACAGAGCCCGACAGAGCCCGACAGGGCCCGACAGGGCCCGACAGGGCCCAGAAGAGCCCGACAGAGCCCGACAGAGCCCGACAGAACCCGGCAGAGCCCGACAGAGCCCGACAGAGCCCGACAGGGCCCGACAGGGCCCGACAGAGCACGACAGGGCCCAGTAGAGCCCGACAGAGCCCGACAGAGCCCAGTAGAGCCCAGTAGAGCCCGACAGAGCCCGACAGAGCCCGACAGAGCCCGACAGAGCCCGACAGAGCCCAGTAGAGCCCGACAGAGCCCGACAGAGCCCGACAGAGCCCAGTAGAGCCCGACAGAGCCCGACAGAGCCCGACAGAGCCCGACAGGGCCCGACAGAGCCTGACAGAGCCCGACAGGGCCCGACAGGGCCCGACAGAGCCCGACAGAGCCCGACAGAGCCCGACAGGGCCCAGTAGAGCCCGACAGAGCCCAGTAGAGCCCGACAGAGCCCGACAGAGCCCGACAGGGCCCGACAGGGCCCGACAGAGCCCGACAGAGCCCGACAGGGCCCGACAGAGCCCGACAGAGCCCGACAGGGACCAGTAGAGCCCGACAGAGCCCGACAGAGCCCGACATAGCCCAGTAGAGCCCGACAGAGCCCGACAGAGCCCGACAGAGCCCGACAGAGCCCGACAGGGCCCGACAGAGCCCGACAGGGCCCAGTAGAGCCCGACAGAGCCCGACAGAGCCCAGTAGAGCCCGACAGAGCCCGACAGGGCCCGACAGAGCCCGACAGGGCCCGACAGGGCCCGACAGGGCCCGACAGGGCCCAGTAGAGCCCGATAGAGCCCGACAGAGCCCGACAGAGCCCGACAGGGCCCGACAGAGCCTGACAGAGCCCGACAGGGCCCGACAGGGCCCGACAGGGCCCGACAGAGCCCGACAGAGCCCGACAGGGCACGACAGAGCCCGACAGATCCCGACAGGGCCCGACAGAGCCCGACAGAGCCCGACAGAGCCCGACAGGGCCCGACAGGGCCCAGTAGAGCCCGACAGAGCCCAGTAGAGCCCAGTAGAGCCCGACAGAGCCCGACAGAGCCCGACAGAGCCCGACAGGGCCCGACAGGGCCCGACAGGGCCCAGTAGAGCCCGACAGAGCCCGACAGGGCCCGACAGAGCCCGACAGAGCCCGACAGGGCCCGACAGAGCCTGACAGAGCCCGACAGGGCCCAGTAGAGCCCGACAGAGCCCGACAGAGCCCGACAGAGCCCGACAGGGCCCGACAGAGCCCGACAGAGCCCGACAGGGCCCGACAGGGCCCGACAGGGCCCGACAGAGCCCGACAGAGCCCGACAGGGCCCGACAGAGCCCGTCAGAGCCCGACAGGGCCCGACAGAGCCCGACAGAGCCCGTCAGAGCCCGACAGGGCCCCACAGAGCCCGACAGAGCCCGACAGGGCCCAGTAGAGCCCGACAGAGCCCGACAGAGCCCGACAGAGCCCGACAGAGCCCAGTAGAGCCCGACAGAGCCCGACAGAGCCCGACAGGGCCCGACAGAGCCCGACAGGGCCCAGTAGAGCCCGACAGAGCCCGACAGAGCCCAGTAGAGCCCGACAGGGCCCGACAGGGCCCGACAGGGCCCGACAGAGCCCGACAGGGCCCGACAGAGCCCGACAGAGCCCGACAGAGCCCGACAGAGCCCAGTAGAGCCCGACAGAGCCCGTCAGGGCCCGACAGGGCCCGACAGGGCCCATTAGAGCCCGACAGAGCCCGACAGAGCCCAGTAGAGCCCAGTAGAGCCCGACAGAGCCCGACAGAGCCCGACAGAGCCCGACAGAGCCCGACAGGGCCCGACAGGGCCCGACAGAGCCCGTCAGGGCCCGACAGGGCCCGACAGAGCCCGACAGGGCCCGACAGGGCCCGACAGAGCCCAGTAGAGCCCGACAGAGCCCGACAGAGCCCGACAGAACCCGACAGAGCCCGACAGAGCCCAGTAGAGCCCGACAGAGCCCGACAGAGCCCGACAGAGCCCGACAGGGCCCGACAGGGCCCGACAGGGCCCAGTAGAGCCCGACAGAGCCAGACAGAGCCCGACAGAGCCCGACAGGGCCCGACAGGGCCCAGAAGAGCCCGACAGAGCCCGACAGAGCCCGACAGAACCCGACAGAGCCCGACAGAGCCCGACAGAGCCCGACAGGGCCCGACAGGGCCCGACAGGGCCCAGTAGAGCCCGACAGAGCCCGACAGAGCCCAGTAGAGCCCAGTAGAGCCCGACAGAGCCCGACAGAGCCCGACAGAGCCCGACAGAACGCGACAGAGCCCGACAGAGACCAGTTGAGCCCGACAGAGCCCGACAGAGCCCGACAGAGCCCGACAGGGCCCGACAGGGCCCAATAGAGCCCGACAGAGCCCGACAGAGCCCGACAGAGCCCAGTAGAGCCCGACAGAGCCCGACAGAGCCCGACAGAGCCCGACAGGGCCCGACAGAGCCTGACAGAGCCGACAGGGCCCGAAAGGGCCCGACAGAGCCCAGTAGAGCCCGACAGAGCCCGACAGAGCCCGACAGAGCCCGACAGGGCCCAGTAGAGCCCGACAGAGGCCAGTAGAGCCCGACAGAGCCCGACAGAGCCCGACAGGGCCCGACAGAGCCCGATCAGAGCCCGACAGAGCCCGACAGGGCCCGACAGAGCCCGACAGGGCCCAGTAGAGCCCGACAGAGCCCGACAGAGCCCGACAGAGCCCAGTAGAGCCCGACAGAGCCCGACAGAGCCCGACAGAGCCCGACAGGGCCCGACAGAGCCCGACAGAGCCCGACAGGGCCCGACAGTGCCCGACAGAGCCTGACAGAGGCCGACAGAGCCCAGTAGAGCCCAGTAGAGCCCGACAGAGCCCGACAGAGCCCGACAGGGCCCGACAGAGCCCGACAGAGCCCGACAGGGCCCAGTAGAGCCCGACAGAGCCCGACAGAGCCCGACAGAGCCCGACAGAGCCCAGTAGAGCCCGACAGAGCCCGACAGAGCCCGACAGAGCCCGACAGAGCCCGACAGAGCCCGACAGGGCCCGACAGAGCCCGACAGAGCCCGACAGAGCCCGACAGGGCCCAGTAGAGCCCGACAGTGCCCTACAGAGCCTAACAGAGCCCGACAGGGCCTGACAGGGCCCGACAGAGACCGACAGAGCCCGACAGGGTCCAGTAGAGCCCGACAGAGCCCGACAGAGCCCGACAGAGCCCAGTAGAGCCCCGACAGAGCCCGACAGAGCCCGACAGAGCCCGACAGGGCCCGACAGGGCCCGACAGGGCCCGACAGAGCCCGACAGGGCCCGACAGAGCCCGACAGGGCCCGACAGGGCCCAGTAGAGCCCGATAGAGCCCGACAGAGCCCGAAAGAGCCCGACAGGGCCCGACAGAGCCCGACAGAGCCCGACAGGGCCCGACAGGGCCCGACAGGGCCCGACAGAGCCCGACAGGGCCCCGATAGAGCCCGACAGGGCCCGACACAGCCCGACAGAGCCCGACAGGGCACGACAGAGCCCGACAGAGCCCGACAGAGCCCGACAGGGCCCGACAGAGCCCGACAGAGCCCGACAGAGCCCGACAGGGCCCAGTAGAGCCCGACAGAGCCCGTCAGGGCCCGACAGGGCCCGACAGGGCCCAGTAGAGCCCGACAGAGCCCGACAGAGCCCAGTAGAGCCCAGTAGAGCCCGACAGAGCCCGACAGAGCCCGACAGAGCCCGACAGGGCCCGACAGAGCCCGACAGAGCCCGACAGGGCCCGACAGAGCCCGACAGAGCCCGACAGGGCCCGACAGAGCCCGACAGAGCCCGACAGGGCCCGACAGAGCCCGACATAGCCCAGTAGATCCCGACAGAGCCCGACAGAGCCCGACAGAGCCCGACAGAGCCCGACAGAGCCCAGTAGAGCCCGACAGAGCCCGACAGAGCCCGACAGAGCCCGACAGGGCCCGACAGGGCCCGACAGGGCCCAGTAGAGCCCGACAGAGCCCGACAGAGCCCGACAGAGCCCGACAGGGCCCGACAGGGCCCAGAAGAGCCCGACAGAGCCCGACAGAGCCCGACAGAACCCGACAGAGCCCGACAGAGCCCGACAGAGCCCGACAGGGCCCGACAGGGCCCGACAGAGCACGACAGGGCCCAGTAGAGCCCGACAGAGCCCGACAGAGCCCAGTAGAGCCCAATAGAGCCCGACAGAGCCCGACAGAGCCCGACAGAGCCCGACAGAGCCCGACAGAACCCGACAGAGCCCAGTAGAGCCCGACAGAGCCCGACAGAGCCCGACAGAGCCCAGTAGAGCCCGACACAGCCCGACAGAGCCCGACAGAGCCCGACAGGGCCCGACAGAGCCTGACAGAGCCCGACAGGGCCCGACAGGGCCCGACAGAGCCCAGTAGAGCCCGACAGAGCCCGACAGAGCCCGACAGAGCCCGACAGAGCCCGACAGGGCCAAGTACAGCCCGACAGAGCCCAGTAGAGCCCGACAGAGCCCGACAGAGCCCGACAGGGCCCGACAGGGCCCGACAGAGCCCGACAGAGCCCGACAGGGCCCGACAGAGCCCGACAGAGCCCGACAGGGACCAGTAGAGCCCGACAGAGCCCGACAGAGCCCGACATAGCCCAGTAGAGCCCGACAGAGCCCGACAGAGCCCGACAGAGCCCGACAGAGCCCGACAGGGCCCGACAGAGCCCGACAGGGCCCAGTAGAGCCCGACAGAGCCTGACAGAGCCCAGTAGAGCCCGACAGAGCCCGACAGAGCCCGTCAGGGCCCGACAGGGCCCGACAGGGCCCATTAGAGCCCGACAGAGCCCGACAGAGCCCAGTAGAGCCCAGTAGAGCCCGACAGAGCCCGACAGAGCCCGACAGAGCCCGACAGGGCCCGACAGAGCCCGACAGGGCCCGACAGAGCCCGACAGGGCCCGACAGGGCCCGACAGAGCCCAGTAGAGCCCGACAGAGCCCGACAGAGCCCGACAGAACCCGACAGAGCCCGACAGAGCCCAGTACAGCCCGACAGAGCCCGACAGAGCCCGACAGAGCCCGACAGGGCCCGACAGGGCCCGACAGGGCCCAGTAGAGCCCGACAGAGACCGACAGAGCCCGACAGAGCCCGACAGGGCCCGACAGGGCCCAGAAGAGCCCGACAGAGCCCAGTAGAGCCCGACAGAGCCCGACAGAGCCCGACAGGGCCCGACAGGGCCCGACAGAGCCCGACAGAGCCCGACAGGGCCCGACAGAGCCCGACAGAGCCCGACAGGGCCCAGTAGAGCCTGACAGAGCCCGACAGAGCCCGACAGAGCCCGACAGAGCCCAGTAGAGCCCGACAGAGCCCGACAGAGCCCGACAGAGCCCGACAGGGCCCGACAGAGCCCGACAGAGCCCGACAGGGCCCGACAGAGCCCGACAGAGCCCGACAGAGCCCGACAGGGCCCAGTAGAGCCCGACAGTGCCCTACAGAGCCTAACAGAGCCCGACAGGGCCTGACAGGGCCCGACAGAGCCCGACAGAGCCCGACAGGGGCAGTAGAGCCCGACAGAGCCCGACAGAACCCGACAGAGCCCGACAGAGCCCAGTAGAGCCCGACAGAGCCCGACAGGGCCCGATAGAGCCCGACAGAGCCCGACAGAGCCCGACAGAGCCCGACAGGGCCCGACAGAGCCCGACAGAGCCCGACAGGGCCCGACAGGGCCCGACAGAGCCCGACAGGGCCCGATAGAGCCCGACAGAGCCCGACAGAGCCCGACAGAGCCCGACAGGGCACGACAGAGCCCGACAGAGCCCGACAGGGCCCGACAGAGCCCGACAGAGCCCGACAGAGCCCGACAGGGCCCAGTAGAGCCCGACAGAGCCCGTCAGGGCCCGACAGGGCCCGACAGGGCCCAGTAGAGCCCGACAGAGCCCGACAGAGCCCAGTAGAGCCCAGTAGAGCCCGACAGAGCCCGACAGAGCCCGACAGAGCCCGACAGAGCCCGACAGGGCCCGACAGAGCCCGACAGAGCCCGACAGGGCCCGACAGAGCCCGACAGAGCCCGACAGGGCCCGACAGGGCCCGACAGAGCCCGACAGGGCCCGACAGAGCCCGACATAGCCCAGTAGATCCCGACAGAGCCCGACAGAGCCCGACAGAGCCCGACAGAGCCCAGTAGAGCCCGACAGAGCCCGACAGAGCCCGACAGAGCCCGACAGGGCCCGACAGGGCCCGACAGGGCCCAGTAGAGCCCGACAGAGCCCGACAGAGCCCGACAGAGCCCGACAGGGCCCGACAGGGCCCAGAAGAGCCCGACAGAGCCCGACAGAGCCCGACAGAACCCGACAGAACCCGACAGAGCCCGACAGAGCCCGACAGGGCCCGACAGGGCCCGACAGGGCCCAGTAGAGCACGACAGAGCCCGACAGAGCCCAGTAGAGCCCAGTAGAGCCCGACAGAGACCGACAGAGCCCGACAGAACCCGACAGAGCCCAGTAGAGCCCGACAGAGCCCGACAGAGCCCGACAGAGGCCAGTAGAGCCCGACAGAGCCCGACAGAGCCCGACAGGGCCCGACAGAGCCTGACAGAGCCCGACAGGGCCCGACAGGGCCCGACAGAGCCCAGTAGAGCCCGACAGAGCCCGACAGAGCCCGACAGAGCCCGACAGGGCCCAGTAGAGCCCGACAGAGCCCAGTAGAGCCCGACAGGGCCCGACAGGGCCCGACAGAGCCCGACAGAGCCCGACAGGGCCCGACAGAGCCCGACAGAGCCCGACAGAGCCCGACAGAGCCCGACAGGGACCAGTAGAGCCCGACAGAGCCCGACAGAGCCCGACAGACCCCGACAGACCCCGACAGAGCCCGACAGAGCCCGACAGGGCCCGACAGGGCCCGACAGAGCCCGACAGAGCCCGACAGAGCCCGACAGGGCCCAGTAGAGCCCGACAGTGCCCGACAGAGTCTGACAGAGCCCGACAGGGCCCGACAGGGCCCGACAGAGCCCGACAGAGCCCGACAGGGCCCAGTAGAGCCCGACAGAGCCCGACAGAGCCCGACAGAGCCCAGTAGAGCCCAGTAGAGCCCGACAGAGCCCGACAGAGCCCGACAGAGCACGACAGGGCCCGACAGGGCCCGACAGAGCCCGACAGAGCCCGACAGGGCCCGACAGAGCCCGACAGGGTCCGACAGGGCCCGACAGGGCCCGACAGGGCCCAGTAGAGCCCGATAGAGCCCGACAGAGCCCGACAGAGCCCGACATGGCCCGACAGAGCCTGACAGAGCCCGACAGGGCCCGACAGGGCCCGACAGGGCCCGACAGAGCCCGACAGAGCCCGACAGGGCACGACAGAGCCCGACAGATCCCGACAGGGCCCGACAGAGCCCGACAGAGCCCGACAGAGCCCGACAGGGCCCGACAGGGCCCAGTAGAGCCCGACAGAGCCCAGTAGAGCCCAGTAGAGCCCGACAGAGCCCGACAGAGCCCGACAGGGCCCGACAGGGCCCGACAGGGCCCAGTAGAGCCCGACAGAGCCCGACAGGGCCCGACAGAGCCCGACAGAGCCCGACAGGGCCCGACAGAGCCCGACAGAGCCCGACAGGGCCCAGTAGAGCCCGACAGAGCCTGACAGAGCCCGACAGAGCCCGACAGGGCCCGACAGAGCCCGACAGAGCCCGACAGGGCCCGACAGAGCCCGACAGGGCCCGACAGGGCCCGACAGGGCCCGACAGAGCCCGACAGAGCCCGACAGGGCCCCACAGAGCCCGACAGAGCCCGACAGGGCCCAGTAGAGCCCGACAGAGCCCGACAGAGCCCGACAGACCCCGACAGACCCCGACAGAGCCCGACAGAGCCCGACAGGGACCAGTAGAGCCCGACAGAGCCCGACAGAGCCCGACAGAGCCCAGTAGAGCCCGACAGGGCCCGACAGGGCCCGACAGAGCCCGACAGAGCCCGACAGAGCCCGACAGAGCCCGACAGGGACCAGTAGAGCCCGACAGAGCCCGACAGAGCCCGACAGACCCCGACAGACCCCGACAGAGCCCGACAGAGCCCGACAGGGCCCGACAGAGCCCGACAGAGCCCGACAGAGCCCGACAGAGCCCGACAGGGCCCAGTAGAGCCCGACAGTGCCCGACAGAGTCTGACAGAGCCCGACAGGGCCCGACAGGGCCCGACAGAGCCCGACAGAGCCCGACAGGGCCCAGTAGAGCCCGACAGAGCCCGACAGAGCCCGACAGAGCCCAGTAGAGCCCAGTAGAGCCCGACAGAGCCCGACAGAGCCCGACAGAGCACGACAGGGCCCGACAGGGCCCGACAGAGCCCGACAGAGCCCGACAGGGCCCGACAGAGCCCGACAGGGTCCGACAGGGCCCGACAGGGCCCGACAGGGCCCAGTAGAGCCCGATAGAGCCCGACAGAGCCCGACAGAGCCCGACAGGGCCCGACTGAGCCTGACAGAGCCCCACAGGGCCCGACAGGGCCCGACAGGGCCCGACAGAGCCCGACAGAGCCCGACAGGGCACGACAGAGCCCGACAGATCCCGACAGGGCCCGACAGAGCCCGACAGAGCCCGACAGAGCCCGACAGGGCCCGACAGGGCCCAGTAGAGCCCGACAGAGCCCAGTAGAGCCCAGTAGAGCCCGACAGAGCCCGACAGAGCCCGACAGGGCCCGACAGGGCCCGACAGGGCCCAGTAGAGCCCGACAGAGCCCGACAGGGCCCGACAGAGCCCGACAGAGCCCGACAGGGCCCAGTAGAGCCCGACAGAGCCTGACAGAGCCCGACAGAGCCCGACAGGGCCCGACAGAGCCCGACAGAGCCCGACAGAGCCCGACAGAGCCCGACAGAGCCCGACAGGGCCCGACAGGGCCCGACAGGGCCCGACAGGGCCCGACAGGGCCCGACAGAGCCCGACAGAGCCCGACAGGGCCCCACAGAGCCCGACAGAGCTCGACAGGGCCCAGTAGAGCCCGACAGAGCCCGACAGAGCCCGACAGAGCCCAGTAGAGCCCGACAGAGCCCGTCAGAGCCCGACAGGGCCCCACAGAGCCCGACAGAGCCCGACAGGGCCCAGTAGAGCCCGACAGAGCCGACAGAGCCCGACAGAGCCCGACAGAGCCCAGTAGAGCCCGACAGAGCCCGACAGAGCCCGACAGGGCCCGACAGAGCCCGACAGGGCCCAGTAGAGCCCGACAGAGCCCGACAGAGCCCAGTAGAGCCCGACAGGGCCCGACAGGGCCCGACAGGGCCCGACAGAGCCCGACAGAGCCCGACAGGGCCCGACAGAGCCCGACAGAGCCCGACAGAGCCCAGTAGAGCCCGACAGAGCCCGTCAGGGCCCGACAGGGCCCGACAGGGCCCATTAGAGCCCGACAGAGCCCGACAGAGCCCAGTAGAGCCCAGTAGAGCCCGACAGAGCCCGACAGAGCCCGACAGAGCCCGACAGAGCCCGACAGGGCCGACAGGGCCCGACAGAGCCCGTCAGGGCCCGACAGGGCCCGACAGAGCCCGACAGGGCCCGACAGGGCCCGACAGAGCCCAGTAGAGCCCGACAGAGCCCGACAGAGCCCGACAGAACCCGACAGAGCCCGACAGAGCCCAGTAGAGCCCGACAGAGCCCGACAGAGCCCGACAGAGCCCGACAGGGCCCGACAGGGCCCGACAGGGCCCAGTAGAGCCCGACAGAGCCAGACAGAGCCCGACAGAGCCCGACAGGGCCCGACAGGGCCCAGAAGAGCCCGACAGAGCCCGACAGAGCCCGACAGAACCCGACAGAGCCCGACAGAGCCCGACAGAGCCCGACAGGGCCCGACAGGGCCCGACAGGGCCCAGTAGAGCCCGACAGAGCCCGACAGAGCCCAGTAGAGCCCAGTAGAGCCCGACAGAGCCCGACAGAGCCCGACAGAGCCCGACAGAACGCGACAGAGCCCGACAGAGACCAGTTGAGCCCGACAGAGCCCGACAGAGCCCGACAGAGCCCGACAGGGCCCGACAGGGCCCAAGAGAGCCCGACAGAGCCCGACAGAGCCCGACAGAGCCCAGTAGAGCCCGACAGAGCCCGACAGAGCCCGACAGAGCCCGACAGGGCCCGACAGAGCCTGACAGAGCCCGACAGGGCCCGAAAGGGCCCGACAGAGCCCAGTAGAGCCCGACAGAGCCCGACAGAGCCCGACAGAGCCCGACAGGGCCCAGTAGAGCCCGACAGAGCCCAGTAGAGCCCGACAGAGCCCGACAGAGCCCGACAGGGCCCGACAGAGCCCGACAGAGCCCGACAGAGCCCGACAGGGCCCAGTAGAGCCCGACAGGGCCCAGTAGAGCCCGACAGAGCCCGACAGAGCCCGACAGAGCCCAGTAGAGCCCGACAGAGCCCGACAGAGCCCGACAGAGCCCGACAGGGCCCCACAGAGCCCGACAGAGCCCGACAGGGCCCGACAGTGCCCGACAGAGCCTGACAGAGGCCGACAGAGCCCAGTAGAGCCCAGTAGAGCCCGACAGAGCCCGACAGAGCCCGACAGGGCCCGACAGAGCCCGACAGAGCCCGACAGGGCCCAGTAGAGCCCGACAGAGCCCGACAGAGCCCGACAGAGCCCAGTAGAGCCCGACAGAGCCCGACAGAGCCCGACAGAGCCCGACAGAGCCCGACAGAGCCCGACAGGGCCCGACAGAGCCCGACAGAGCCCGACAGGGCCCAGTAGAGCCCGACAGTGCCCTACAGAGCCTAACAGAGCCCGACAGGGCCTGACAGGGCCCGACAGAGCCCGACAGAGCCCGACAGGGCCCAGAAGAGCCCGACAGAGCCCGACAGAGCCCGACAGAGCCCAGTAGAGCCCGACAGAGCCCGACAGAGCCCGACAGAGCCCGACAGGGCCCGACAGGGCCCGACAGGGCCCGACAGAGCCCGACAGGGCCCGACAGAGCCCGACAGGGCCCGACAGGGCCCAGTAGAGCCCGATAGAGCCCGACAGAGCCCGAAAGAGCCCGACAGGGCCCGACAGAGCCCGACAGAGCCCGACAGGGCCCGACAGGGCCCGACAGGGCCCGACAGAGCCCGACAGGGCCCGATGGAGCCCGACAGGGCCCGACACAGCCCGACAGAGCCCGACAGGGCACGACAGAGCCCGACAGAGCCCGACAGAGCCCGACAGGGCCCGACAGAGCCCGACAGAGCCCGACAGAGCCCGACAGGGCCCAGTAGAGCCCGACAGAGCCCGTCAGGGCCCGACAGGGCCCGACAGGGCCCAGTAGAGCCCGACAGAGCCCGACAGAGCCCAGTAGAGCCCAGTAGAGCCCGACAGAGCCCGACAGAGCCCGACAGAGCCCGACAGGGCCCGACAGAGCCCGACAGAGCCCGACAGGGCCCGACAGAGCCCGACAGAGCCCGACAGGGCCCGACAGAGCCCGACATAGCCCAGTAGATCCCGACAGAGCCCGACAGAGCCCGACAGAGCCCGACAGAGCCCGACAGAGCCCAGTAGAGCCCGACAGAGCCCGACAGAGCCCGACAGAGCCCGACAGGGCCCGACAGGGCCCGACAGGGCCCAGTAGAGCCCGACAGAGCCCGACAGAGCCCGACAGAGCCCGACAGGGCCCGACAGGGCCCAGAAGAGCCCGACAGAGCCCGACAGAGCCCGACAGAACCCGACAGAGCCCGACAGAGCCCGACAGAGCCCGACAGGGCCCGACAGGGCCCGACAGAGCACGACAGGGCCCAGTAGAGCCCGACAGAGCCCGACAGAGCCCAGTAGAGCCCAATAGAGCCCGACAGAGCCCGACAGAGCCCGACAGAGCCCGACAGAACCCGACAGAGCCCAGTAGAGCCCGACAGAGCCCGACAGAGCCCGACAGAGCCCAGTAGAGCCCGACACAGCCCGACAGAGCCCGACAGAGCCCGACAGGGCCCGACAGAGCCTGACAGAGCCCGACAGGGCCCGACAGGGCCCGACAGAGCCCAGTAGAGCCCGACAGAGCCCGACAGAGCCCGACAGAGCCCGACAGAGCCCGACAGGGCCAAGTACAGCCCGACAGAGCCCAGTAGAGCCCGACAGAGCCCGACAGAGCCCGACAGGGCCCGACAGGGCCCGACAGAGACCGACAGAGCCCGACAGGGCCCGACAGAGCCCGACAGAGCCCGACAGGGACCAGTAGAGCCCGACAGAGCCCGACAGAGCCCGACATAGCCCAGTAGAGCCCGACAGAGCCCGACAGAGCCCGACAGAACCCGACAGAGCCCGACAGGGCCCGACAGAGCCCGACTGGGCCCAGTAGAGCCCGACAGAGCCTGACAGAGCCCAGTAGAGCCCGACAGAGCCCGACAGAGCCCGTCAGGGCCCGACAGGGCCCGACAGGGCCCATTAGAGCCCGACAGAGCCCGACAGAGCCCAGTAGAGCCCAGTAGAGCCCGACAGAGCCCGACAGAGCCCGACAGAGCCCGACAGGGCCCGACAGAGCCCGACAGGGCCCGACAGAGCCCGACAGGGCCCGACAGGGCCCGACAGAGCCCGACAGAGCCCGACAGAACCCGACAGAGCCCGACAGAGCCCAGTACAGCCCGACAGAGCCCGACAGAGCCCGACAGAGCCCGACAGGGCCCGACAGGGCCCGACAGGGCCCAGTAGAGCCCGACAGAGACCGACAGAGCCCGACAGAGCCCGACAGGGCCCGACAGGGCCCAGAAGAGCCCGACAGAGCCCAGTAGAGCCCGACAGAGCCCGACAGAGCCCGACAGGGCCCGACAGGGCCCGACAGAGCCCGACAGAGCCCGACAGGGCCCAGTAGAGCCCGACAGAGCCCGACAGAGCCCGACAGAGCCCAGTAGAGCCCGACAGAGCCCGACAGAGCCCGACAGAGCCCGACAGGGCCCGACAGAGCCCGACAGAGCCCGACAGGGCCCGACAGAGCCCGACAGAGCCCGACAGAGCCCGACAGGGCCCAGTAGAGCCCGACAGTGCCCTACAGAGCCTAACAGAGCCCGACAGGGCCTGACAGGGCCCGACAGAGCCCGACAGAGCCCGACAGGGGCAGTAGAGCCCGACAGAGCCCGACAGAGCCCGACAGAGCCCAGTAGAGCCCGACAGAGCCCGACAGAGCCCGACAGAGCCCGACAGGGCCCGACAGCGCCCGACAGGGCCCGACAGAGCCCGACAGGGCCCGACAGAGCCCGACAGGGCCCGACAGGGCCCAGTAGAGCCCGACAGAGCCCGACAGAGCCCGACAGAGCCCGACAGGGCCCGACAGAGCCCGACAGAGCCCGACAGGGCCCGACAGGGCCCGACAGAGCCCGACAGGGCCCGATAGAGCCCGACAGAGCCCGACAGAGCCCGACAGGGCCCAGTAGAGCCCGACAGAGCCCGACAGGGCCCGATAGAGCCCGACAGAGCCCGACAGAGCCCGACAGAGCCCGACAGGGCACGACAGAGCCCGACAGAGCCCGACAGGGCCCGACAGAGCCCGACAGAGCCCGACAGAGCCCGACAGGGCCCAGTAGAGCCCGACAGAGCCCGTCAGGGCCCGACAGGGCCCGACAGGGCCCAGTAGAGCCCGACAGAGCCCGACAGAGCCCAGTAGAGCCCAGTAGAGCCCGACAGAGCCCGACAGAGCCCGACAGAGCCCGACAGAGCCCGACAGGGCCCGACAGAGCCCGACAGAGCCCGACAGGGCCCGACAGAGCCCGACAGAGCCCGACAGGGCCCGACAGGGCCCCACAGAGCCCGACAGAGCCCGACAGGGCCCGACAGTGCCCGACAGAGCCTGACAGAGGCCGACAGAGCCCAGTAGAGCCCAGTAGAGCCCGACAGAGCCCGACAGAGCCCGACAGGGCCCGACAGAGCCCGACAGAGCCCGACAGGGCCCAGTAGAGCCCGACAGAGCCCGACAGAGCCCGACAGAGCCCAGTAGAGCCCGACAGAGCCCGACAGAGCCCGACAGAGCCCGACAGAGCCCGACAGAGCCCGACAGGGCCCGACAGAGCCCGACAGAGCCCGACAGGGCCCAGTAGAGCCCGACAGTGCCCTACAGAGCCTAACAGAGCCCGACAGGGCCTGACAGGGCCCGACAGAGCCCGACAGAGCCCGACAGGGCCCAGTAGAGCCCGACAGAGCCCGACAGAGCCCGACAGAGCCCAGTAGAGCCCGACAGAGCCCGACAGAGCCCGACAGAGCCCGACAGGGCCCGACAGGGCCCGACAGGGCCCGACAGAGCCCGACAGGGCCCGACAGAGCCCGACAGGGCCCGACAGGGCCCAGTAGAGCCCGATAGAGCCCGACAGAGCCCGAAAGAGCCCGACAGGGCCCGACAGAGCCCGACAGAGCCCGACAGGGCCCGACAGGGCCCGACAGGGCCCGACAGAGCCCGACAGGGCCCGATGGAGCCCGACAGGGCCCGACACAGCCCGACAGAGCCCGACAGGGCACGACAGAGCCCGACAGAGCCCGACAGAGCCCGACAGGGCCCGACAGAGCCCGACAGAGCCCGACAGAGCCCGACAGGGCCCAGTAGAGCCCGACAGAGCCCGTCAGGGCCCGACAGGGCCCGACAGGGCCCAGTAGAGCCCGACAGAGCCCGACAGAGCCCAGTAGAGCCCAGTAGAGCCCGACAGAGCCCGACAGAGCCCGACAGAGCCCGACAGGGCCCGACAGAGCCCGACAGAGCCCGACAGGGCCCGACAGAGCCCGACAGAGCCCGACAGGGCCCGACAGAGCCCGACATAGCCCAGTAGATCCCGACAGAGCCCGACAGAGCCCGACAGAGCCCGACAGAGCCCGACAGAGCCCAGTAGAGCCCGACAGAGCCCGACAGAGCCCGACAGAGCCCGACAGGGCCCGACAGGGCCCGACAGGGCCCAGTAGAGCCCGACAGAGCCCGACAGAGCCCGACAGAGCCCGACAGGGCCCGACAGGGCCCAGAAGAGCCCGACAGAGCCCGACAGAGCCCGACAGAACCCGACAGAGCCCGACAGAGCCCGACAGAGCCCGACAGGGCCCGACAGGGCCCGACAGAGCACGACAGGGCCCAGTAGAGCCCGACAGAGCCCGACAGAGCCCAGTAGAGCCCAATAGAGCCCGACAGAGCCCGACAGAGCCCGACAGAGCCCGACAGAGCCCGACAGAACCCGACAGAGCCCAGTAGAGCCCGACAGAGCCCGACAGAGCCCGACAGAGCCCAGTAGAGCCCGACACAGCCCGACAGAGCCCGACAGAGCCCGACAGGGCCCGACAGAGCCTGACAGAGCCCGACAGGGCCCGACAGGTCCCGACAGAGCCCAGTAGAGCCCGACAGAGCCCGACAGAGCCCGACAGAGCCCGACAGAGCCCGACAGGGCCAAGTACAGCCCGACAGAGCCCAGTAGAGCCCGACAGAGCCCGACAGAGCCCGACAGGGCCCGACAGGGCCCGACAGAGACCGACAGAGCCCGACAGGGCCCGACAGAGCCCGACAGAGCCCGACAGGGACCAGTAGAGCCCGACAGAGCCCGACAGAGCCCGACATAGCCCAGTAGAGCCCGACAGAGCCCGACAGAGCCCGACAGAACCCGACAGAGCCCGACAGAGCCCGACAGAGCCCGACTGGGCCCAGTAGAGCCCGACAGAGCCTGACAGAGCCCAGTAGAGCCCGACAGAGCCCGACAGAGCCCGTCAGGGCCCGACAGGGCCCGACAGGGCCCATTAGAGCCCGACAGAGCCCGACAGAGCCCAGTAGAGCCCAGTAGAGCCCGACAGAGCCCGACAGAGCCCGACAGAGCCCGACAGGGCCCGACAGAGCCCGACAGGGCCCGACAGAGCCCGACAGGGCCCGACAGGGCCCGACAGAGCCCAGTAGAGCCCGACAGAGCCCGACAGAGCCCGACAGAACCCGACAGAGCCCGACAGAGCCCAGTACAGCCCGACAGAGCCCGACAGAGCCCGACAGAGCCCGACAGGGCCCGACAGGGCCCGACAGGGCCCAGTAGAGCCCGACAGAGACCGACAGAGCCCGACAGAGCCCGACAGGGCCCGACAGGGCCCAGAAGAGCCCGACAGAGCCCAGTAGAGCCCGACAGAGCCCGACAGAGCCCGACAGGGCCCGACAGGGCCCGACAGAGCCCGACAGAGCCCGACAGGGCCCGACAGAGCCCGACAGAGCCCGACAGGGCCCAGTAGAGCCCGACAGAGCCCGACAGAGCCCGACAGAGCCCGACAGAGCCCAGTAGAGCCCGACAGAGCCCGACAGAGCCCGACAGAGCCCGACAGGGCCCGACAGAGCCCGACAGAGCCCGACAGGGCCCGACAGAGCCCGACAGAGCCCGACAGAGCCCGACAGGGCCCAGTAGAGCCCGACAGTGCCCTACAGAGCCTAACAGAGCCCGACAGGGCCTGACAGGGCCCGACAGAGCCCGACAGGGCCCGACAGGGCCCGACAGAGCCCGACAGGGCCCGATAGAGCCCGACAGAGCCCGACAGAGCCCGACAGGGCCCAGTAGAGCCCGACAGAGCCCGACAGGGCCCGATAGAGCCCGACAGAGCCCGACAGAGCCCGACAGAGCCCGACAGGGCACGACAGAGCCCGACAGAGCCCGACAGGGCCCGACAGAGCCCGACAGAGCCCGACAGAGCCCGACAGGGCCCAGTAGAGCCCGACAGAGCCCGTCAGGGCCCGACAGGGCCCGACAGGGCCCAGTAGAGCCCGACAGAGCCCGACAGAGCCCAGTAGAGCCCAGTAGAGCCCGACAGAGCCCGACAGAGCCCGACAGAGCCCGACAGAGCCCGACAGGGCCCGACAGAGCCCGACAGAGCCCGACAGGGCCCGACAGAGCCCGACAGAGCCCGACAGGGCCCGACAGGGCCCGACAGAGCCCGACAGGGCCCGACAGAGCCCGACATAGCCCAGTAGATCCCGACAGAGCCCGACAGAGCCCGACAGAGCCCGACAGAGCCCAGTAGAGCCCGACAGAGCCCGACAGAGCCCGACAGAGCCCGACAGGGCCCGAGAGGGCCCGACAGGGCCCAGTAGAGCCCGACAGAGCCCGACAGAGCCCGACAGAGCCCGACAGGGCCCGACAGGGCCCAGAAGAGCCCGACAGAGCCCGACAGAGCCCGACAGAACCCGACAGAGCCCGACAGAGCCCGACAGAGCCCGACAGGGCCCGACAGGGCCCGACAGGGCCCGACAGGGCCCAGTAGAGCACGACAGAGCCCGACAGAGCCCAGTAGAGCCCAGTAGAGCCCGACAGAGCCCGACAGAGCCCGACAGAACCCGACAGAGCCCAGTAGAGCCCGACAGAGCCCGACAGAGCCCGACAGAGCCCAGTAGAGCCCGACAGAGCCCGACAGAGCCCGACAGGGCCCGACAGAGCCTGACAGAGCCCGACAGGGCCCGACAGGGCCCGACAGAGCCCAGTAGAGCCCGACAGAGCCCGACAGAGCCCGACAGAGCCCGACAGGGCCCAGTAGAGCCCGACAGAGCCCAGTAGAGCCCGACAGGGCCCTACAGGGCCCGACAGAGCCCGACAGAGCCCGACAGGGCCCGACAGAGCCCGACAGAGCCCGACAGAGCCCGACAGAGCCCGACAGGGACCAGTAGAGCCCGACAGAGCCCGACAGAGCCCGACAGAGCCCGACAGACCCCGACAGACCCCGACAGAGCCCGACAGAGCCCGACAGGGCCCGACAGGGCCCGACAGAGCCCGACAGAGCCCGACAGAGCCCGACAGGGCCCAGTAGAGCCCGACAGTGCCCGACAGAGTCTGACAGAGCCCGACAGGGCCCGACAGGGCCCGACAGAGCCCGACAGAGCCCGACAGGGCCCAGTAGAGCCCGACAGAGCCCGACAGAGCCCGACAGAGCCCAGTAGAGCCCAGTAGAGCCCGACAGAGCCCGACAGAGCCCGACAGAGCACGACAGGGCCCGACAGGGCCCGACAGAGCCCGACAGAGCCCGACAGGGCCCGACAGAGCCCGACAGGGTCCGACAGGGCCCGACAGGGCCCGACAGGGCCCAGTAGAGCCCGATAGAGCCCGACAGAGCCCGACAGAGCCCGACATGGCCCGACAGAGCCTGACAGAGCCCGACAGGGCCCGACAGGGCCCGACAGGGCCCGACAGAGCCCGACAGAGCCCGACAGGGCACGAGAGAGCCCGACAGGGCACGACAGAGCCCGACAGATCCCGACAGGGCCCGACAGAGCCCGACAGAGCCCGACAGAGCCCGACAGGGCCCGACAGGGCCCAGTAGAGCCCGACAGAGCCCAGTAGAGCCCAGTAGAGCCCGACAGAGCCCGACAGAGCCCGACAGGGCCCGACAGGGCCCGACAGGGCCCAGTAGAGCCCGACAGAGCCCGACAGGGCCCGACAGAGCCCGACAGAGCCCGACAGGGCCCGACAGGGCCCGACAGAGCCCGACAGAGCCCGACAGGGCCCAGTAGAGCCCGACAGAGCCTGACAGAGCCCGACAGAGCCCGACAGGGCCCGACAGAGCCCGACAGAGCCCGACAGGGCCCGACAGAGCCCGACAGAGCCCGACAGGGCCCGACAGGGCCCGACAGGGCCCGACAGAGCCCGACAGGGCCCGACAGGGCCCGACAGGGCCCGACAGAGCCCGACAGGGCCCCACAGAGCCCGACAGAGCCCGACAGGGCCCAGTAGAGCCCGACAGAGCCCGACAGAGCCCGACAGAGCCCAGTAGAGCCCGACAGGGCCCGACAGGGCCCGACAGAGCCCGACAGAGCCCGACAGGGCCCGACAGAGCCCGACAGAGCCCGACAGAGCCCGACAGAGCCCGACAGGGACCAGTAGAGCCCGACAGAGCCCGACAGAGCCCGACAGAGCCCGACAGACCCCGACAGACCCCGACAGAGCCCGACAGAGCCCGACAGGGCCCGACAGAGCCCGACAGAGCCCGACAGAGCCCGACAGAGCCCGACAGGGCCCAGTAGAGCCCGACAGTGCCCGACAGAGTCTGACAGAGCCCGACAGGGCCCGACAGGGCCCGACAGAGCCCGACAGAGCCCGACAGGGCCCAGTAGAGCCCGACAGAGCCCGACAGAGCCCGACAGAGCCCAGTAGAGCCCAGTAGAGCCCGACAGAGCCCGACAGAGCCCGACAGAGCACGACAGGGCCCGACAGGGCCCGACAGAGCCCGACAGAGCCCGACAGGGCCCGACAGAGCCCGACAGGGTCCGACAGGGCCCGACAGGGCCCGACAGGGCCCAGTAGAGCCCGATAGAGCCCGACAGAGCCCGACAGAGCCCGACAGGGCCCGACAGAGCCTGACAGAGCCCGACAGGGCCCGACAGGGCCCGACAGGGCCCGACAGAGCCCGACAGAGCCCGACAGGGCACGACAGAGCCCGACAGATCCCGACAGGGCCCGACAGAGCCCGACAGAGCCCGACAGAGCCCGACAGGGCCCGACAGGGCCCAGTAGAGCCCGACAGAGCCCAGTAGAGCCCAGTAGAGCCCGACAGAGCCCGACAGAGCCCGACAGGGCCCGACAGGGCCCGACAGGGCCCAGTAGAGCCCGACAGAGCCCGACAGGGCCCGACAGAGCCCGACAGAGCCCGACAGGGCCCGACAGAGCCCGACAGAGCCCGACAGGGCCCAGTAGAGCCCGACAGAGCCTGACAGAGCCCGACAGAGCCCGACAGGGCCCGACAGAGCCCGACAGAGCCCGACAGGGCCCGACAGAGCCCGACAGAGCCCGACAGGGCCCGACAGGGCCCGACAGGGCCCGACAGAGCCCGACAGGGCCCGACAGGGCCCGACAGGGCCCGACAGAGCCCGACAGAGCCCGACAGGGCCCCACAGAGCCCGACAGAGCCCGACAGGGCCCAGTAGAGCCCGACAGAGCCCGACAGAGCCCGACAGAGCCCAGTAGAGCCCGACAGAGCCCGACAGAGCCCGACAGGGCCCGACAGGGCCCGACAGAGCCCGACAGAGCCCGACAGGGCCCATTAGAGCCCGACAGAGCCCGACAGAGCCCGACAGAGCCCGACAGAGCCCAGTAGAGCCCGACAGAGCCCGACAGGGCCCGACAGGGGCCGACAGAGCCCGACAGGGCCCGACAGTGCCCGACAGAGCCTGACAGAGGCCGACAGAGCCCAGTAGAGCCCAGTAGAGCCCGACAGAGCCCGACAGAGCCCGACAGGGCCCGACAGAGCCCGACAGAGCCCGACAGGGCCCAGTAGAGCCCGACAGAGCCCGACAGAGCCCGACAGAGCCCGACAGAGCGCAGTAGAGCCCGACAGAGCCCGACAGAGCCCGACAGAGCCCGACAGAGCCCGACAGGGCCCGACAGAGCCCGACAGAGCCCGACAGAGCCCGACAGGGCCCAGTAGAGCCCGACAGTGCCCTACAGAGCCTAACAGAGCCCGACAGGGCCTGACAGGGCCCGACAGAGCCCGACAGAGCCCGACAGGGCCCAGTAGAGCCCGACAGAGCCCGACAGAGCCCGACAGAGCCCAGTAGAGCCCGACAGAGCCCGACAGAGCCCGACAGAGCCCGACAGGGCCCGACAGGGCCCGACAGGGCCCGACAGAGCCCGACAGGGCCCGACAGAGCCCGACAGGGCCCGACAGGGCCCAGTAGAGCCCGATAGAGCCCGACAGAGCCCGAAAGAGCCCGACAGGGCCCGACAGAGCCCGACAGAGCCCGACAGGGCCCGACAGGGACCGACAGGGCCCGACAGAGCCCGACAGGGCCCGATAGAGCCCGACAGGGCCCGACACAGCCCGACAGAGCCCGACAGGGCACGACAGAGCCCGACAGAGCCCGACAGAGCCCGACAGGGCCCGACAGAGCCCGACAGAGCCCGACAGAGCCCGACAGGGCCCAGTAGAGCCCGACAGAGCCCGTCAGGGCCCGACAGGGCCCGACAGGGCCCAGTAGAGCCCGACAGAGCCCGACAGAGCCCAGTAGAGCCCAGTAGAGCCCGACAGAGCCCGACAGAGCCCGACAGAGCCCGACAGGGCCCGACAGAGCCCGACAGAGCCCGACAGGGCCCGACAGAGCCCGACAGAGCCCGACAGGGCCCGACAGAGCCCGACAGAGCCCGACAGGGCCCGACAGAGCCCGACATAGCCCAGTAGATCCCGACAGAGCCCGACAGAGCCCGACAGAGCCCGACAGAGCCCGACAGAGCCCAGTAGAGCCCGACAGAGCCCGACAGAGCCCGACAGAGCCCGACAGGGCCCGACAGGGCCCGACAGGGCCCAGTAGAGCCCGACAGAGCCCGACAGAGCCCGACAGAGCCCGACAGGGCCCGACAGGGCCCAGAAGAGCCCGACAGAGCCCGACAGAGCCCGACAGAACCCGACAGAGCCCGACAGAGCCCGACAGAGCCCGACAGGGCCCGACAGGGCCCGACAGAGCACGACAGGGCCCAGTAGAGCCCGACAGAGCCCGACAGAGCCCAGTAGAGCCCAATAGAGCCCGACAGAGCCCGACAGAGCCCGACAGAGCCCGACAGAGCCCGACAGAACCCGACAGAGCCCAGTAGAGCCCGACAGAGCCCGACAGAGCCCGACAGAGCCCAGTAGAGCCCGACACAGCCCGACAGAGCCCGACAGAGCCCGACAGGGCCCGACAGAGCCTGACAGAGCCCGACAGGGCCCGACAGGGCCCGACAGAGCCCAGTAGAGCCCGACAGAGCCCGACAGAGCCCGACAGAGCCCGACAGAGCCCGACAGGGCCAAGTACAGCCCGACAGAGCCCAGTAGAGCCCGACAGAGCCCGACAGAGCCCGACAGGGCCCGACAGGGCCCGACAGAGCCCGACAGAGCCCGACAGGGCCCGACAGAGCCCGACAGAGCCCGACAGGGACCAGTAGAGCCCGACAGAGCCCGACAGAGCCCGACATAGCCCAGTAGAACCCGACAGGGCCCGACAGAGCCCGACAGAGCCCGACAGAGCCCGACAGAGCCCAGTAGAGCCCGACAGAGCCCGACAGAGCCCGACAGAGCCCGACAGGGCCCGACAGGGCCCGACAGGGCCCGACAGAGCCCGACAGGGCCCGACAGGGCCCAGTAGAGCCCGACAGAGCCCGACAGAGCCCGACAGAGCCCGACAGGGCCCGACAGAGCCCGACAGAGCCCGACAGGGCCCGACAGGGCCCGACAGAGCCCGACAGGGCCCGATAGAGCCCGACAGAGCCCGACAGAGCCCGACAGAGCCCGACAGGGCACGACAGAGCCCGACAGAGCCCGACAGGGCCCGACAGAGCCCGACAGAGCCCGACAGAGCCCGACAGGGCCCAGTAGAGCCCGACAGAGCCCGTCAGGGCCCGACAGGGCCCGACAGGGCCCAGTAGAGCCCGACAGAGCCCGACAGAGCCCAGTAGAGCCCAGTAGAGCCCGACAGAGCCCGACAGAGCCCGACAGAGCCCGACAGAGCCCGACAGGGCCCGACAGAGCCCGACAGAGCCCGACAGGGCCCGACAGAGCCCGACAGAGCCCGACAGGGCCCGACAGGGCCCGACAGAGCCCGACAGGGCCCGACAGAGCCCGACATAGCCCAGTAGATCCCGACAGAGCCCGACAGAGCCCGACAGAGCCCGACAGAGCCCAGTAGAGCCCGACAGAGCCCGACAGAGCCCTACAGAGCCCGACAGGGCCCGACAGGGCCCGACAGGGCCCAGTAGAGCCCGACAGAGCCCGACAGAGCCCGACAGAGCCCGACAGGGCCCGACAGGGCCCAGAAGAGCCCGACAGAGCCCGACAGAGCCCGACAGAACCCGACAGAGCCCGACAGAGCCCGACAGAGCCCGACAGGGCCCGACAGGGCCCGACAGGGCCCGACAGGGCCCAGTAGAGCACGACAGAGCCCGACAGAGCCCAGTAGAGCCCAGTAGAGCCCGACAGAGCCCGACAGAGCCCGACAGAACCCGACAGAGCCCAGTAGAGCCCGACAGAGCCCGACAGAGCCCGACAGAGCCCAGTAGAGCCCGACAGAGCCCGACAGAGCCCGACAGGGCCCGACAGAGCCTGACAGAGCCCGACAGGGCCCGACAGGGCCCGACAGAGCCCAGTAGAGCCCGACAGAGCCCGACAGAGCCCGACAGAGCCCGACAGGGCCCAGTAGAGCCCGACAGAGCCCAGTAGAGCCCGACAGGGCCCGACAGGGCCCGACAGAGCCCGACAGAGCCCGACAGGGCCCGACAGAGCCCGACAGAGCCCGACAGAGCCCGACAGAGCCCGACAGGGACCAGTAGAGCCCGACAGAGCCCGACAGAGCCCGACAGAGCCCGACAGACCCCGACAGACCCCGACAGAGCCCGACAGAGCCCGACAGGGCCCGACAGAGCCCGACAGAGCCCGACAGAGCCCGACAGAGCCCGACAGGGCCCAGTAGAGCCCGACAGTGCCCGACAGAGTCTGACAGAGCCCGACAGGGCCCGACAGGGCCCGACAGAGCCCGACAGAGCCCGACAGGGACCAGTAGAGCCCGACAGAGCCCGACAGAGCCCGACATAGCCCAGTAGAGCCCAGTAGAGCCCGACAGAGCCCGACAGAGCCCGACAGAGCACGACAGGGCCCGACAGGGCCCGACAGAGCCCGACAGAGCCCAACAGGGCCCGACAGAGCCCGACAGGGTCCGACAGGGCCCGACAGGGCCCGACAGGGCCCAGTAGAGCCCGATAGAGCCCGACAGAGCCCGACAGAGCCCGACAGGGCCCGACAGAGCCTGACAGAGCCCGACAGGGCCCGACAGGGCCCGACAGGGCCCGACAGAGCCCGACAGAGCCCGACAGGGCACGACAGAGCCCGACAGATCCCGACAGGGCCCGACAGAGCCCGACAGAGCCCGACAGAGCCCGACAGGGCCCGACAGGGCCCAGTAGAGCCCGACAGAGCCCAGTAGAGCCCAGTAGAGCCCGACAGAGCCCGACAGAGCCCGACAGGGCCCGACAGGGCCCGACAGGGCCCAGTAGAGCCCGACAGAGCCCGACAGGGCCCGACAGAGCCCGACAGAGCCCGACAGGGCCCGACAGAGCCCGACAGAGCCCGACAGGGCCCAGTAGAGCCCGACAGAGCCTGACAGAGCCCGACAGAGCCCGACAGGGCCCGACAGAGCCCGACAGAGCCCGACAGGGCCCGACAGAGCCCGACAGAGCCCGACAGGGCCCGACAGGGCCCGACAGGGCCCGACAGAGCCCGACAGGGCCCGACAGGGCCCGACAGGGCCCGACAGAGCCCGACAGAGCCCGACAGGGCCCCACAGAGCCCGACAGAGCCCGACAGGGCCCAGTAGAGCCCGACAGAGCCCGACAGAGCCCGACAGAGCCCAGTAGAGCCCGACAGAGCCCGACAGAGCCCGACAGGGCCCGACAGGGCCCGACAGAGCCCGACAGAGCCCGACAGGGCCCATTAGAGCCCGACAGAGCCCGACAGAGCCCGACAGAGCCCGACAGAGCCCAGTAGAGCCCGACAGAGCCCGACAGGGCCCGACAGGGGCCGACAGAGCCCGACAGAGCCCGACAGGGCCCGACAGGGCCCGACAGAGCCCAGTAGAGCCCGACAGAGCCCGACAGAGCCCGACAGAGCCCGACAGGGCCCGACAGGGCCCGACAGGGCCCAGTAGAGCCCGACAGAGCCCGACAGAGCCCGACAGAGCCCGACAGGGCCCGACAGAGCCCGACAGAGCCCGACAGGGCCCGACAGGGCCCGACAGAGCCCGACAGGGCCCGACAGGGCACGACAGAGCCCGACAGAGCCCGACAGGGCCCGACAGGGCCCGACAGAGCCCGACAGAGCCCAGTAGAGCCCAGTAGAGCCCGACAGAGCCCGACAGAACCCGACAGAGCCCGACAGGGCCCGACAGGGCCCAGTAGAGCCCGACAGAGAACGACAGAGCCCGACAGAGCCCGACAGGGCCCGACAGGGCCCAGTAGAGCCCGACAGAGCCCGACAGAGCCCGACAGAGCCCGACAGAGCCCAGTAGAGCCCAGTAGAGCCCGACAGAGCCCGACACAGCCCGACAGAGCCCGACAGAGCCCGACAGGGCCCGACAGAGCCCGACAGAGCCCGACAGGGCCCGACAGGGCCCAGTAGAGCCCGACAGAGCCCGACAGGGCCCGACAGAGCCCGACAGAGCCTGACAGGGCCCGACAGAGCCCGACAGAGCCCGACAGAGCCCGACAGGGCCCAGTAGAGCCCGACAGAGCCCGACAGAGCCCGACAGAGCCCGACAGGGCACGACAGAGCCCGACAGAGCCCGACAGGGCCCGACAGGGCCCGACAGAGCCCGACAGGGCCCGACAGAGCCCGACAGAGCCCGACAGAGCCCGACAGGGCCCAGTAGAGCCCAGTAGAACCCGACAGAGCCCAGTAGAGCCCGACAAAGCCCGACAGAGCCCGACAGAGCCCGACAGGGCCCGACAGGGCCCAGTAGAGCCCGATAGAGCCCGACAGAGCCCGACAGAGCCCGACAGGGCCCGACAGAGCCCGACAGAGCCCGACAGGGCCCGACAGGGCCCGACAGAGCCCGACAGAGCCCGACAGGGCCCCACAGAGCCCGACAGAGCCCGACAGGGCCCAGTAGAGCCCGACAGAGCCCGACAGAGCCCGACAGAGCCCAGTAGAGCCCGACAGGGCCCGACAGGGCCCGACAGAGCCCGACAGAGCCCGACAGGGCCCATTAGAGCCCGACAGAGCCCGACAGAGCCCGACAGAGCCCGACAGGGCCCGACAGGGCCCGACAGAGCCCGACAGGGCCCGACAGGGCCCGACAGGGCCCAGTAGAGCCCGACAGAGCCCGACACAGCCCGACAGAGCCCGACAGGGCCCGACAGGGCCCGACAGGGCCCAGTAGAGCCCGACAGAGCCCGACAGAGCCCGACAGAGCCCAACAGGGCCCGACAGAGCCCGACAGAGCCCGACAGGGCCCGACAGGGCCCGACAGAGCCCGACAGGGCCCGACAGGGCACGACAGAGCCCGACAGAGCCCGACAGGGCCCGACAGAGCCCGACAGAGCCCGACAGAGCCCAGTAGAGCCCAGTAGAGCCCGACAGAGCCCGACAGAACCCGACAGAGCCCGACAGGGCCCGACAGGGCCCAGTAGAGCCCGACAGAGAACGACAGAGCCCGACAGAGCCCGACAGGGTCCGACAGGGCCCAGTAGAGCCCGACAGAGCCCGACAGAGCCCGACAGAGCCCAGTAGAGCCCAGTAGAGCCCGACAGAGCCCGACACAGCCCGACAGAGCCCGACAGAGCCCGACAGGGCCCGACAGAGCCCGACAGAGCCCGACAGGGCCCGACAGGGCCCAGTAGAGCCCGACAGAGCCCGACAGGGCCCGACAGAGCCCGACAGAGCCTGACAGGGCCCGACAGAGCCCGACAGAGCCCGACAGAGCCCGACAGGGCCCAGTAGAGCCCTACAGAGCCCGACAGAGCCCGACAGAGCCCGACAGGGCCCGACAGAGCCCGACAGAGCCCGACAGGGCCCGACAGGGCCCGACAGAGCCCGACAGGGCCCAGTAGAGCCCAGTAGAACCCGACAGAGCCCAGTAGAGCCCGACAGAGCCCGACAGAACCCGACAGAGCCCGACAGGGCCCGACAGAGCCCGAGAGAGCCCGACAGGGCCCGACAGAGCCCGACTGGGCCCCACAGAGCCCGACAGAGCCCGACAGAGCCCAGTAGAGCCCGACAGAGCCCGACAGAGCCCGACAGAGCCCGACAGAGCCCGACAGAGCCCGACAGGGCCCGACAGAGCCCGACAGAGCCCGACAGGGCCCAGTAGAGCCCGACAGAGCCCGTCAGGGCCCGACAGGGCCCAACAGGGCCCAGTAGAGCCCGACAGAGCCCGACAGAGCCCGACAGAGCCCGACAGGGCCCGACAGAGCCCGACAGAGCCCGACAGGGCCCGACAGGGCCCGACAGGGCCCAGTAGACCCCGACAGAGCCCGACAGATCCCGACAGAGCCCGACAGAGCCCGACAGAGCCCGACAGGGCCCGACAGAGCCCGACAGGGCCCGACAGGGCCCGACAGAGCCCAGTAGAGCCCGACAGAGGCCGACAGAGCCCGACAGAGACCGACAGAACCCGACAGAGCCCGACAGAGCCCGACAGAGCCCGACAGAGCCCGAAAGGGCCCGAGAGAGCCCGACAGAGCCCGACAGGGCCCGACAGGGCCCGACAGAGCCCGACAGAGCCCGACAGAGCCCGACAGGGCCCAGTAGAGCCCAGTAGAACCCGACAGAGCCCAGTAGAGCCCGACAGAGCCCGACAGAGCCCGACAGAGCCCGACAGAGCCCGACAGGTCCCAGTAGAGCCCGAAAGAGCCCGACAGAGCCCGACAGAGCCCGACAGGGCCCGAGAGAGCCCGACAGAGCCCGACAGGGCCCGACAGGGCCCGACAGAGCCCGACAGAGCCCGACAGAGCCCGACAGGGCCCAGTAGAGCCCAGTAGAACCCGACAGAGCCCAGTAGAGCCCGACAGAGCCCGACAGAGCCCGACAGAGCCCGACAGGGCCCGACAGGGCCCGACAGGGCCCAGTAGAGCCCGACAGAGCCCGACAGAGCCCAGTAGAGCCCGACAGAGCCCGACAGAGCCCGACAGGGCCCGACAGAGCCCGACAGAGCCCGACAGAGCCCGACAGAGCCCAGTAGAGCCCGACAGAGCCCGTCAGGGCCCGACAGGGCCCGACAGGGCCCATTAGAGCCCGACAGAGCCCGACAGAGCCCAGTAGAGCCCAGTAGAGCCCGACAGAGCCCGACAGAGCCCGACAGAGCCCGACAGAGCCCGACAGGGCCCGACAGAGCCCGACAGGGCCCGACAGGGCCCGACAGGGCCCGACAGAGCCCGACAGAGCCCGACAGGGCCCGACAGAGCCCAGTAGAGCCCGACAGAGCCCGACAGAGCCCGACAGAACCCGACAGAGCCCGACAGAGCCCAGTACAGCCCGACAGAGCCCGACAGAGCCCGACAGAGCCCGACAGAGCCCGACAGGGCCCGACAGGGCCCGACAGGGCCCAGTAGAGCCCGACAGAGACCGACAGAGCCCGACAGAGCCCGACAGGGCCCGACGGGGCCCAGAAGAGCCCGACAGAGCCCGACAGAGCCCGACAGAACCCGACAGAGCCCGACAGAGCCCGACAGAGCCCGACAGGGCCCGACAGGGCCCAGTAGAGCCCGACAGAGCCCGACAGAGCCCAGTAGAGCCCAGTAGAGCCCGACAGAGCCCGACAGAGCCCGACAGAGCCCGACAGGGCCCGACAGAGCCTGACAGAGCCCGACAGGGCCCGACAGGGCCCGACAGAGCCCAGTAGAGCCCGACAGAGCCCGACAGGGCCCGACAGAGCCCGACAGAGCCCGACAGGGCCCGACAGAGCCCGACAGTGCCCGACAGAGCCTGACAGAGCCCGACAGAGCCCAGTAGAGCCCAGTAGAGCCCGACAGAGCCCGACAGAGCCCGACAGGGCCCGACAGAGCCCGACAGAGCCCGACAGGGCCCAGTAGAGCCCGACAGAGCCCGACAGAGCCCGACAGAGCCCAGTAGAGCCCGACAGAGCCCGACAGAGCCCGACAGAGCCCGACAGGGCCCGACAGAGCCCGACAGAGCCCGACAGGACCCGACAGAGCCCGACAGAGCCCGACAGAGCCCGACAGGGCCCAGTAGAGCCCGACAGTGCCCTACAGAGCCTAACAGAGCCCGACAGGGCCTGACAGGGCCCGACAGAGCCCGACAGAGCCCGACAGGGCCCAGTAGAGCCCGACAGAGCCCGACAGAGCCCGACAGAGCCCAGTAGAGCCCGACAGAGCCCGACAGAGCCCGACAGAGCCCGACAGGGCCCGACAGGGCCCGACAGGGCCCGACAGAGCCCGACAGGGCCCGACAGAGCCCGACAGGGTCCGACAGGGCCCAGTAGAGCCCGATAGAGCCCGACAGAGCCCGACAGAGCCCGACAGGGCCCGACAGAGCCCGACAGAGCCCGACAGGGCCCGACAGGGCCCGACAGGGCCCGACAGAGCCCGACAGGGCCCGATAGAGCCCGACAGGGCCCGACAGAGCCCGACAGAGCCCGACAGGGCACGACAGAGCCCGACAGAGCCCGACAGGGGCCGACAGAGCCCGACAGAGCCCGACAGAGCCCGACAGGGCCCAGTAGAGCCCGACAGAGCCCGTCAGGGCCCGACAGGGCCCGACAGGGCCCAGTAGAGCCCGACAGAGCCCGACAGAGCCCAGTAGAGCCCAGCAGAGCCCGACAGAGCCCGACAGAGCCCGACAGAGCCCGACAGGGCCCGACAGAGCCCGACAGAGCCCGACAGGGCCCGACAGAGCCCGACAGAGCCCGACAGGGCCCGACAGGGCCCGACAGAGCCCGACAGGGCCCGACAGAGCCCGACATAGCCCAGTAGATCCCGACAGAGCCCGACAGAGCCCGACAGAGCCCGACAGCGCCCGACAGAGCCCAGTAGAGCCCGACAGAGCCCGACAGAGCCCGACAGAGCCCGACAGGGCCCGACAGGGCCCGACAGGGCCCAGTAGAGCCCGACAGAGCCCGACAGAGCCCGACAGAGCCCGACAGGGCCCGACAGGGCCCAGAAGAGCCCGACAGAGCCCGACAGAGCCCGACAGAACCCGACAGAGCCCGACAGAGCCCGACAGAGCCCGACAGGGCCCGACAGGGCCCGACAGAGCACGACAGGGCCCAGTAGAGCCCGACAGAGCCCGACAGAGCCCAGTAGAGCCCAGTAGAGCCCGACAGAGCCCGACAGAGCCCGACAGAGCCCGACAGAACCCGACAGAGCCCAGTAGAGCCCGACAGAGCCCGACAGAGCCCGACAGAGCCCAGTAGAGCCCGACAGAGCCCGACAGAGCCCGACAGAGCCCGACAGGGCCCGACAGAGCCTGACAGAGCCCGACAGGGCCCGACAGGGCCCGACAGGGCCCGACAGAGCCCGACAGAGCCCGACAGAGCCCGACAGAGCCCGACAGGGCCCAGTAGAGCCCGACAGAGCCCAGTAGAGCCCGACAGAGCCCGACAGAGCCCGACAGGGCCCGACAGGGCCCGACAGAGCCCGACAGAGCCCGACAGGGCCCGACAGAGCCCGACAGAGCCCGACAGGGACCAGTAGAGCCCGACAGAGCCCGACAGAGCCCGACATAGCCCAGTAGAGCCCGACAGAGCCCGACAGAGCCCGACAGAGCCCGACAGGGCCCGACAGAGCCCGACAGGGCCCGACAGAGCCCGACAGGGCCCAGTAGAGCCCGACAGAG
Source organism: Caloenas nicobarica (assembly GCF_036013445.1). NCBI lineage: Eukaryota > Metazoa > Chordata > Aves > Columbiformes > Columbidae > Caloenas > Caloenas nicobarica. The sequence continues at coordinate 122,089 of NW_027017344.1, forward strand.
CCCGACAGAGCCCAGTAGAGCCCGACAGAGCCCGACAGGGCCCGACAGAGCCCGACAGGGCCCGACAGGGCCCAGTAGAGCCCGATAGAGCCCGACAGAGCCCGACAGAGCCCGACAGGGCCCGACAGAGCCTGACAGAGCCCGACAGGGCCCGACAGGGCCCGACAGGGCCCGACAGAGCCCGACAGAGCCCGACAGGGCACGACAGAGCCCGACAGATCCCGACAGGGCCCGACAGAGCCCGACAGAGCCCGACAGAGCCCGACAGGGCCCGACAGGGCCCAGTAGAGCCCGACAGAGCCCAGTAGAGCCCAGTAGAGCCCGACAGAGCCCGACAGAGCCCGACAGAGCCCGACAGGGCCCGACAGGGCCCGACAGGGCCCAGTAGAGCCCGACAGAGCCCGACAGGGCCCGACAGAGCCCGACAGAGCCCGACAGGGCCCGACAGAGCCTGACAGAGCCCGACAGGGCCCAGTAGAGCCCGACAGAGCCCGACAGAGCCCGACAGAGCCCGACAGGGCCCGACAGAGCCCGACAGAGCCCGACAGGGCCCGACAGGGCCCGACAGAGCCCGACAGAGCCCGACAGGGCCCGACAGAGCCCGTCAGAGCCCGACAGGGCCCGACAGAGCCCGACAGAGCCCGTCAGAGCCCGACAGGGCCCCACAGAGCCCGACAGAGCCCGACAGGGCCCAGTAGAGCCCGACAGAGCCCGACAGAGCCCGACAGAGCCCGACAGAGCCCAGTAGAGCCCGACAGAGCCCGACAGAGCCCGACAGGGCCCGACAGAGCCCGACAGGGCCCAGTAGAGCCCGACAGAGCCCGACAGAGCCCAGTAGAGCCCGACAGGGCCCGACAGGGCCCGACAGGGCCCGACAGAGCCCGACAGAGCCCGACAGGGCCCGACAGAGCCCGACAGAGCCCGACAGAGCCCAGTAGAGCCCGACAGAGCCCGTCAGGGCCCGACAGGGCCCGACAGGGCCCATTAGAGCCCGACAGAGCCCGACAGAGCCCAGTAGAGCCCAGTAGAGCCCGACAGAGCCCGACAGAGCCCGACAGAGCCCGACAGAGCCCGACAGGGCCCGACAGGGCCCGACAGAGCCCGTCAGGGCCCGACAGGGCCCGACAGAGCCCGACAGGGCCCGACAGGGCCCGACAGAGCCCGACAGGGCCCGACAGAGCCCGACAGAGCCCGACAGAACCCGACAGAGCCCGACAGAGCCCAGTAGAGCCCGACAGAGCCCGACAGAGCCCGACAGGGCCCGACAGGGCCCGACAGGGCCCGACAGGGCCCAGTAGAGCCCGACAGAGCCCGACAGAGCCCGACAGAGCCCGACAGGGCCCGACAGGGCCCAGAAGAGCCCGACAGAGCCCGACAGAGCCCGACAGAACCCGACAGAGCCCGACAGAGCCCGACAGAGCCCGACAGGGCCCGACAGGGCCCAGTAGAGCCCGACAGAGCCCGACAGAGCCCAGTAGAGCCCAGTAGAGCCCGACAGAGCCCGACAGAGCCCGACAGAGCCCGACAGAACGCGACAGAGCCCGACAGAGACCAGTTGAGCCCGACAGAGCCCGACAGAGCCCGACAGAGCCCGACAGGGCCCGACAGGGCCCAATAGAGCCCGACAGAGCCCGACAGAGCCCGACAGAGCCCAGTAGAGCCCGACAGAGCCCGACAGAGCCCGACAGAGCCCGACAGGGCCCGACAGAGCCTGACAGAGCCCGACAGGGCCCGACAGGGCCCGACAGAGCCCAGTAGAGCCCGACAGAGCCCGACAGAGCCCGACAGAGCCCGACAGGGCCCGACAGGGCCCGACAGAGCCCGACAGGGTCCGACAGGGCCCAGTAGAGCCCGATAGAGCCCGACAGAGCCCAGTAGAGCCCGACAGAGCCCGACAGAGCCCGACAGGGCCCGACAGGGCCCAGTAGAGCCCGACAGAGCCCGACAGAGCCCGACAGAGCCCGACAGGGCCCGACAGGGCCCAGAAGAGCCCGACAGAGCCCGACAGAGCCCGACAGAACCCGACAGAGCCCGACAGAGCCCGACAGAGCCCGACAGGGCCCGACAGGGCCCGACAGGGCCCAGTAGAGCCCGACAGAGCCCGACAGAGCCCAGTAGAGCCCAGTAGAGCCCGACAGAGCCCGACAGAGCCCGACAGAGCCCGACAGAACGCGACAGAGCCCGACAGAGACCAGTTGAGCCCGACAGAGCCCGACAGAGCCCGACAGAGCCCGACAGGGCCCGACAGGGCCCAATAGAGCCCGACAGAGCCCGACAGAGCCCGACAGAGCCCAGTAGAGCCCGACAGAGCCCGACAGAGCCCGACAGAGCCCGACAGGGCCCAACAGAGCCTGACAGAGCCCGACAGGGCCCGACAGGGCCCGACAGAGCCCAGTAGAGCCCGACAGAGCCCGACAGAGCCCGACAGAGCCCGACAGGGCCCGACAGGGCCCGACAGAGCCCGACAGGGTCCGACAGGGCCCAGTAGAGCCCGATAGAGCCCGACAGAGCCCGACAGAGCCCGACAGGGCCCGACAGAGCCCGACAGAGCCCGACAGGGCCCGACAGGGCCCGACAGGGCCCGACAGAGCCCGACAGGGCCCGATAGAGCCCGACAGGGCCCGACAGAGCCCGACAGAGCCCGACAGGGCACGACAGAGCCCGACAGAGCCCGACAGGGCCCGACAGAGCCCGACAGAGCCCGACAGAGCCCGACAGGGCCCAGTAGAGCCCGACAGAGCCCGTCAGGGCCCGACAGGGCCCGACAGGGCCCAGTAGAGCCCGACAGAGCCCGACAGAGCCCAGTAGAGCCCAGCAGAGCCCAACAGAGCCCGACAGAGCCCGACAGAGCCCGACAGAGCCCGACAGGGCCCGACAGAGCCCGACAGAGCCCGACAGGGCCCGACAGAGCCCGACAGAGCCCGACAGGGCCCGACAGGGCCCGACAGAGCCCGACAGGGCCCGACAGAGCCCGACATAGCCCAGTAGATCCCGACAGAGCCCGACAGAGCCCGACAGAGCCCGACAGAGCCCGACAGAGCCCAGTAGAGCCCGAAAGAGCCCGAAAGAGCCCGACAGAGCCCGACAGGGCCCGACAGGGCCCGACAGGGCCCAGTAGAGCCCGACAGAGCCCGACAGAGCCCGACAGAGCCCGACAGGGCCCGACAGGGCCCAGAAGAGCCCGACAGAGCCCGACAGAGCCCGACAGAACCCGACAGAGCCCGACAGAGCCCGACAGAGCCCGACAGGGCCCGACAGGGCCCGACAGAGCACGACAGGGCCCAGTAGAGCCCGACAGAGCCCGACAGAGCCCAGTAGAGCCCAGTAGAGCCCGACAGAGCCCGACAGAGCCCAACAGAGCCCGACAGAACCCGAAAGAGCCCAGTAGAGCCCGACAGAGCCCGACAGAGCCCGACAGAGCCCAGTAGAGCCCGACAGAGCCCGACAGAGCCCGACAGAGCCCGACAGGGCCCGACAGAGCCTGACAGAGCCCGACAGGGCCCGACAGGGCCCGACAGAGCCCAGTAGAGCCCGACAGAGCCCGACAGAGCCCGACAGAGCCCGACAGAGCCCGACAGGGCCCAGTAGAGCCCGACAGAGCCCAGTAGAGCCCGACAGAGCCCGACAGAGCCCGACAGGGCCCGACAGGGCCCGACAGAGCCCGACAGAGCCCGACAGGGCCCGACAGAGCCCGACAGAGCCCGACAGGGACCAGTAGAGCCCGACAGAGCCCGACAGAGCCCGACATAGCCCAGTAGAGCCCGACAGAGCCCGACAGAGCCCGACAGAGCCCGACAGAGCCCGACAGGGCCCGACAGAGCCCGACAGGGCCCAGTAGAGCCCGACAGAGCCCGACAGAGCCCAGTAGAGCCCGACAGAGCCCGACAGGGCCCGACAGAGCCCGACAGGGCCCGACAGGGCCCGACAGGGCCCAGTAGAGCCCGATAGAGCCCGACAGAGCCCGACAGAGCCCGACAGGGCCCGACAGAGCCTGACAGAGCCCGACAGGGCCCGACAGGGCCCGACAGGGCCCGACAGAGCCCGACAGAGCCCGACAGGGCACGACAGAGCCCGACAGATCCCGACAGGGCCCGACAGAGCCCGACAGAGCCCGACAGAGCCCGACAGGGCCCAGTAGAGCCCGACAGAGCCCAGTAGAGCCCAGTAGAGCCCGACAGAGCCCGACAGAGCCCGACAGAGCCCGACAGGGCCCGACAGGGCCCGACAGGGCCCAGTAGAGCCCGACAGAGCCCGACAGGGCCCGACAGAGCCCGACAGAGCCCGACAGGGCCCGACAGAGCCTGACAGAGCCCGACAGGGCCCAGTAGAGCCCGACAGAGCCCGACAGAGCCCGAGAGAGCCCGACAGGGCCCAGTAGAGCCCGACAGAGCCCGACAGAGCCCGACAGAGCCCGACAGAGCCCAGTAGAGCCCGACAGAGCCCGACAGAGCCCGACAGGGCCCGACAGAGCCCGACAGGGCCCAGTAGAGCCCGACAGAGCCCGACAGAGCCCAGTAGAGCCCGACAGGGCCCGACAGGGCCCGACAGGGCCCGACAGAGCCCGACAGAGCCCGACAGGGCCCGACAGAGCCCGACAGAGCCCGACAGAGCCCAGTAGAGCCCGACAGAGCCCGTCAGGGCCCGACAGGGCCCGACAGGGCCCATTAGAGCCCGACAGAGCCCGACAGAGCCCAGTAGAGCCCAGTAGAGCCCGACAGAGCCCGACAGAGCCCGACAGAGCCCGACAGGGCCCGACAGGGCCCGACAGAGCCCGTCAGGGCCCGACAGGGCCCGACAGAGCCCGACAGGGCCCGACAGGGCCCGACAGAGCCCAGTAGAGCCCGACAGAGCCCGACAGAGCCCGACAGAACCCGACAGAGCCCGACAGAGCCCAGTAGAGCCCGACAGAGCCCGACAGAGCCCGACAGAGCCCGACAGGGCCCGACAGGGCCCGACAGGGCCCAGTAGAGCCCGACAGAGCCCGACAGAGCCCGACAGAGCCCGACAGGGCCCGACAGGGCCCAGAAGAGCCCGACAGAGCCCGACAGAGCCCGACAGAACCCGACAGAGCCCGACAGAGCCCGACAGAGCCCGACAGAGCCCGAAAGGGCCCGACAGGGCCCAGTAGAGCCCGACAGAGCCCGACAGAGCCCAGTAGAGCCCAGTAGAGCCCGACAGAGCCCGACAGAGCCCGACAGAGCCCGACAGAACGCGACAGAGCCCGACAGAGACCAGTTGAGCCCGACAGAGCCCGACAGAGCCCGACAGAGCCCGACAGGGCCCGACAGGGCCCAATAGAGCCCGACAGAGCCCGACAGAGCCCGACAGAGCCCAGTAGAGCCCGACAGAGCCCGACAGAGCCCGACAGAGCCCGACAGGGCCCGACAGAGCCTGACAGAGCCCGACAGGGCCCGACAGGGCCCGACAGAGCCCAGTAGAGCCCGACAGAGCCCGACAGAGCCCGACAGAGCCCGACAGGGCCCAGTAGAGCCCGACAGAGCCCAGTAGAGCCCGACAGAGCCCGACAGAGCCCGACAGAGCCCGACAGGGCCCGACAGAGCCCGACAGAGCCCGACAGAGCCCGACAGGGCCCAGTAGAGCCCGACAGAGCCCGACAGAGCCCGACAGAGCCCAGTAGAGCCCGACAGAGCCCGACAGAGCCCGACAGAGCCCGACAGGGCCCGACAGAGCCCGACAGAGCCCGACAGGGCCCGACAGTCCCCGACAGAGCCTGACAGAGCCCGACAGAGCCCAGTAGAGCCCAGTAGAGCCCGACAGAGCCCGACAGAGCCCGACAGGGCCCGACAGAGCCCGACAGAGCCCGACAGGGCCCAGTAGAGCCCGACAGAGCCCGACAGAGCCCGACAGAGCCCGACAGAGCCCAGTAGAGCCCGACAGAGCCCGACAGAGCCCGACAGAGCCCGACAGGGCCCGACAGAGCCCGACAGAGCCCGACAGGGCCCGACAGAGCCCGACAGAGCCCGACAGAGCCCGACAGGGCCCAGTAGAGCCCGACAGTGCCCTACAGAGCCTAACAGAGCCCGACAGGGCCTGACAGGGCCCGACAGAGCCCGACAGAGCCCGACAGGGCCCAGTAGAGCCCGACAGAGCCCGACAGAGCCCGACAGAGCCCAGTAGAGCCCGACAGAGCCCGACAGAGCCCGACAGAGCCCGACAGGGCCCGACAGGGCCCGACAGGGCCCGACAGAGCCCGACAGGGCCCGACAGAGCCCGACAGGGCCCGACAGGGCCCAGTAGAGCCCGATAGAGCCCGACAGAGCCCGACAGAGCCCGACAGGGCCCGACAGAGCCCGACAGAGCCCGACAGGGCCCGACAGGGCCCGACAGGGCCCGACAGAGCCCGACAGGGCCCGATAGAGCCCGACAGGGCCCGACACAGCCCGACAGAGCCCGACAGGGCACGACAGAGCCCGACAGAGCCCGACAGAGCCCGACAGGGCCCGACAGAGCCCGACAGAGCCCGACAGAGCCCGACAGGGCCCAGTAGAGCCCGACAGAGCCCGTCAGGGCCCGACAGGGCCCGACAGGGCCCAGTAGAGCCCGACAGAGCCCGACAGAGCCCAGTAGAGCCCAGTAGAGCCCGACAGAGCCCGACAGAGCCCGACAGAGCCCGACAGGGCCCGACAGAGCCCGACAGAGCCCGACAGGGCCCGACAGAGCCCGACAGAGCCCGACAGGGCCCGACAGAGCCCGACAGAGCCCGACAGGGCCCGACAGAGCCCGACATAGCCCAGTAGATCCCGACAGAGCCCGACAGAGCCCGACAGAGCCCGACAGAGCCCAGTAGAGCCCGACAGAGCCCGACAGAGCCCGACAGAGCCCGACAGGGCCCGACAGGGCCCGACAGGGCCCAGTAGAGCCCGACAGAGCCCGACAGAGCCCGACAGAGCCCGACAGGGCCCGACAGGGCCCGACAGGGCCCAGAAGAGCCCGACAGAGCCCGACAGAGCCCGACAGAACCCGACAGAGCCCGACAGAGCCCGACAGAGCCCGACAGGGCCCGACAGGGCCCGACAGAGCACGACAGGGCCCAGTAGAGCCCGACAGAGCCCGACAGAGCCCAGTAGAGCCCAGTAGAGCCCGACAGAGCCCGACAGAGCCCGACAGAGCCCGACAGAACCCGACAGAGCCCAGTAGAGCCCGACAGAGCCCGACAGAGCCCGACAGAGCCCAGTAGAGCCCGACACAGCCCGACAGAGCCCGACAGAGCCCGACAGGGCCCGACAGAGCCTGACAGAGCCCGACAGGGCCCGACAGGGCCCGACAGAGCCCAGTAGAGCCCGACAGAGCCCGACAGAGCCCGACAGAGCCCGACAGAGCCCGACAGGGCTCAGTAGAGCCCGACAGAGCCCAGTAGAGCCCGACAGAGCCCGACAGAGCCCGACAGGGCCCGACAGGGCCCGACAGAGCCCGACAGAGCCCGACAGGGCCCGACAGAGCCCGACAGAGCCCGACAGGGACCAGTAGAGCCCGACAGAGCCCGACAGAGCCCGACATAGCCCAGTAGAGCCGGACAGAGCCCGACAGAGCCCGACAGAGCCCGACAGAGCCCGACAGGGCCCGACAGAGCCCGACAGGGCCCAGTAGAGCCCGACAGAGCCTGACAGAGCCCAGTAGAGCCCGACAGAGCCCGACAGAGCCCGTCAGGGCCCGACAGGGCCCGACAGGGCCCATTAGAGCCCGACAGAGCCCGACAGAGCCCAGTAGAGCCCAGTAGAGCCCGACAGAGCCCGACAGAGCCCGACAGAGCCCGACAGGGCCCGACAGAGCCCGACAGGGCCCGACAGAGCCCGACAGGGCCCGACAGGGCCCGACAGAGCCCAGTAGAGCCCGACAGAGCCCGACAGAGCCCGACAGAACCCGACAGAGCCCGACAGAGCCCAGTACAGCCCGACAGAGCCCGACAGAGCCCGACAGAGCCCGACAGGGCCCAGTAGAGCCCGACAGAGACCGACAGAGCCCGACAGAGCCCGACAGGGCCCGACAGGGCCCAGAAGAGCCCGACAGAGCCCGACAGAGCCCGACAGAACCCGACAGAGCCCGACAGAGCCCGACAGAGCCCGACAGGGCCCGACAGGGCCCAGTAGAGCCCGACAGAGCCCGACAGAGCCCAGTAGAGCCCAGTAGAGCCCGACAGAGCCCGACAGAGCCCGACAGGGCCCGACAGAGCCTGACAGAGCCCTACAGGGCCCGACAGGGCCCGACAGAGCCCAGTAGAGCCCGACAGAGCCCGACAGAGCCCGACAGAGCCCGACAGGGCCCAGTAGAGCCCGACAGAGCCCAGTAGAGCCCGACAGAGCCCGACAGAGCCCGACAGGGCCCGACAGGGCCCGACACAGCCCGACAGAGCCGACGGGCCGACAGGGCCCGACAGAGCCCGACAGAGCCCGACAGGGCCCAGTAGAGCCCGACAGAGCCCGACAGAGCCCGACAGAGCCCAGTAGAGCCCGACAGAGCCCGACAGAGCCCGACAGAGCCCGACAGGGCCCGACAGAGCCCGACAGAGCCCGACAGGGCCCGACAGAGCCCGACAGAGCCCGACAGAGCCCGACAGGGCCCAGTAGAGCCCGACAGTGCCCTACAGAGCCTAACAGAGCCCGACAGGGCCTGACAGGGCCCGACAGAGCCCGACAGAGCCCGACAGGGCCCAGTAGAGCCCGACAGAGCCCGACAGAACCCGACAGAGCCCAGTAGAGCCCGACAGAGCCCGACAGAGCCCGACAGAGCCCGACAGGGCCCGACAGGGCCCGACAGGGCCCGACAGAGCCCGACAGGGCCCGACAGGGCCCAGTAGAGCCCGACA